>NW_026881243.1:0-107151 GCF_032173495.1 Musca vetustissima | reverse complement strand
TTATGTTATGTTTGGTGCCTGGTTCAGTTACGTATTGCTCTATTAGTACGAAAAGTACTATATAGTTCTAACTTTAGTACAATTTGGATTTTGCTTGAAAGGATAGAGCTGAAAACCTGAAATTTTGAATTGAGATTTTTGAATAATTATTGCTGTTGGAATATAGAATTCTGAGATATGGAAGCATAGTACTTATGTGTACTAAATAGTACTATATTTGGTACAACTTGATTATGTGTGAACGTGTGGATTTTTAAAAATCATTTTTAAGGACCTCTAAAAATTAGGCGTGGATTTTTAAAAATCATTTTTAAAATTAGGCATTTTTTAAAAATCATTTTTAAGGACCTCTAAAAATTAGGCGTGGATTTTTGAAACGTGGATTTTTTAAAATTCAATTTTAAGGACCTCTAAAGATTAGGCGTGGATTTTTTTAAAATTAAATTTTAAGGACCTCTAAAGAATAGGCGTGGATTTTTTAAAATTCAATTTTAAGGACTTCTAAAGATTAGGCGTGGATTTTTTTAAAATTCAATTTTAAGGACCTCTAAAGAATTGGCGTGGATTTTTTAAAATTCAATTTTAAGGACTTCTAAAGATTAGGCGTGGATTTTTTTAAAATTCAATTTTAAGGACCTCTAAAGAATAGGCGTGGATTTTTTAAAAATCATGTTTAAGGACCTCTAAAAAATAGGCGTGGATTTTTTAAAAATCATTTTTAAGGACCTCTAAAAAATAGGCGTGGATTTTTTAAAAATCATTTTTAAGGAACTCTAAAGAATAGACGTGGATTTTTTAAAAATCATTTTTAAGGACCTCTAAAAAATAGGTGTGTTTTTTTTAAAAATCATTTTTAAGGAACTCTAAAGAATAGGCGTGGATTTTTTAAAAATCAATTTTAAGAACCTCTAAAGAATAGGCATGGATTTTTAAAAATCAATTTTAAGGACCTCTAAAGAATAGGCGTGGATTTTTTAAAAATCAATTTTAAGGACCTCTAAAGAATAGGCGTGGATTTTTGAAAAATCAATTTTAAGGACCTCTAAAGAATAGGCGTGGATTTTTGAAAAATCAATTTTAAGAACCTCTAAAGAATAGGCATGGATTTTTAAAAATCAATTTTAAGGACCTCTAAAGAATAGGCGTGGATTTTTTAAAAATAAATTTTAAGGACCTCTAAAGAATAGGCGTGGATTTTTGAAAAATCAATTTTAAGGACCTCTAAAGAATAGGCGTGGATTTTTGAAAAATCAATTTTAAGGACCTCTAAAGAATATGCGTGGATTTTTTAAAAATCATTTTTAAGGACCTCTAAAAATTAGGCGTGGATTTTTTAAAAACCATTTTTAAGGACCTCTAAAAATTAGGCGTGGATTTTTTAAAAATCATTTTTAAGGACCTCTAAAAATTAGGCGTGGATTTTTTAAAAATCATTTTTAAGGACCTCTAAAAATTAGGCGTGGATTTTTTAAAAATCATTTTTAAGGACCTCTAAAAATTAGGCGTGGATTTTTTAAAAATCATTTTTAAGGACCTCTAAAAATTAGGCGTGGATTTTTTAAAAATCATTTTTAAGGACCTCTAAAAATTAGGCGTGGATTTTTTAAAAATCATTTTTAAGGACCTCTAAAAATTAGGCGTGGATTTTTTAAAAATCATTTTTAAGGACCTCTAAAAATTAGGCGTGGATTTTTTAAAAATCATTTTTAAGGACCTCTTCCTTAACAGTAAATATTATTAAACGCAACTACTTGACGTGGGCTGGAGGCGAAGATAAAAACAAATGTACCCTTAAATTACTTTGGCTGGCCATCAAGGAAATGCCACACTCATACACAAAAACCAAATCTACAAGGACAAACGATAGACGGAAATGACAGGACACAAACTATGTTGTTGAATCAACCAAAACTTGTTGCTGTAATTCCCACGACCAACAACAGCAACACGAAGGACGAAAAGAAAAAACTATGTGGCCCAAGGCCATTTTGGCGAACACACGGAGATGTAACCAAATGTCTTGTCTTGAGGTAACACGTAATAATAAGTAATTACATATATACGAGTGTATGTAGGAGTAAAGGACTTGTTGAACACACACATTACAATCATAACCTTTGTTGCGGATATCCATGAATTGCGTCTTCACAAAAATTTCTTCCTTGAGAAGGCGTTCCCATTTCCATTACAACCATATAATTGCTTATGATGATTTGAAGGACATTAAATTAATGTTTGTTTTTTATTATTGTTGTGTAAATGTTTTGGAAAAATATCAAAATGAAAATTTTCCACACTTGTCCGACGTAATTAAGAAACACCTTTCGCAAAACACAGGCGAACATAAATGAATGGAACTTTATGGCCATGGCGAAATAAACCACAGAAGTCAATTAAATGCAAATACGGAGAATTCATAAAATTCGTTTTTATTTTTATCTTTTTTTTAATTTTAATGAGGTCGTAAAAAATTTAAAATAAATTGTTTTTAATATTTTATTAACCATAATAAAGAAATGGAAAAGTTTTCAAATAAATGTAACGATTTTGAGTAATTTTCCATAACATTAGAAATTTAGAAAATTATATATTTTTAATCCACGCCTTGTATAGGTCCCTGAAAAAAATTATTTAAAAAATCCTCACCTTGATAGGTCCTTGAAAAAAAATATTTAAACTAGTGAGCGGAGCAGTATAGTCGGACGGGGCCGACCATATGATACCCTACATAACTTTCACGAAAACCTAACTTTGTGTGGTTCTATTTTCTGAGCTTGGGAAATATTTCACGATATTTGCACCCTCTTGACTAACTAGAGGTCAACAAATATTACTAATATTCTTTAAAAATCCACGCCTACAGATGGCCTTAGATAAACTCTTCTTTAAAAATCCACGCCTTAGGAGTATCTCTTCTTTAAAAATCCACGCCTTAGGAGTATCTCTTCTTTAAAAATCCACGCCTTAGGAGTATCTCTTCTTTAAAAATCCACGCCTTAGGAGTATCTCTTCTTTAAAAATCCACGCCTTAGGAGTATCTCTTCTTTAAAAATCCACGCCTTAGGAGTATCTCTTCTTTAAAAATCCACGCCTAAAGATGGCCTTAGAGAAACTCTTCCTTAAAAATCCACGCCTAAAGATGGCCTTAGAGAAACTCTTCTTTAAAAATCCACGCCTACAGATGGCCTTAGAGAAACTCTTCCTTAAAAATCCACGCCTACAGATGACCTTAGAGAAACTCTTCTTTAAAAATTCACGCCTACAGATGGCCTTAGAAAAAATATTCTTTAAGAATCCACTTAATCCACTTTTAACTTTTTGTGGTTCTATATCCTGAGCTTGGGCAATATTTGCACCCTCTTGACCGACTAGAGGACAACAAATCCAGTAAAGCCATTCCAATATTCAAGATTCCCTTCACCGTGGGTTTTGGTGTGATGTTCGGCTTATAATTGTAGCCTATAGATCAAAAAGAAAACACAAAAATAAGTTTTCGGTCCACTTTATCCCAAAATTATTATCTGATCATCACCGAAAATTATAGGCATTGTTCTTGGCCTTAACTGGATCCTCATGGAATATTTAAAGCGATCAGCGCTATTTTTCCGCCCTCTAGTGTGGTGATGGTTTATGTTTATTCTATGGCCTAATCCCCCTCTCTATGTAAAAATTCGAAATATTTAGGCCATACTTGCGTCCTCTTTACTTACTTACTTAATTGGCTTGTGACAAAACGGTTGTTCCAAAAGCCGAGCTTAAAAAAGATTTCCAATTTCAAATACCACGTTCCAAGATGTTGTTTTCTACCTGGTCTTTTCATCTAATTCGTGGCCTTGCCCTTCTACGGGAACCATCAGTAGGCTCACTTTTATATGCCTTTTGAGCTGGGGCATTCTCAATCATTCGCTCGACATGGCCTAACCATCGAAGTCGCTGCCGCTCAATACGACTGACTATGTCGATGTCCGCGAATAAATTGTAGAGCTCGTTGTTCATTCGACGTCAATATTCACCGTCGACGCAGATCGGCCCGTAGATCTTTCGGAGAATTTTTCTCTCAAACACCCCAAGAGCTGCCTCATCTGCTTGCGCAAGTACCCATGCTTCTGATCCATATAATACCACGGGTAGTATCAGCGTCTTGTAAAGTGTGAGTTTGGTCTGGCGGGAGGTGACCTTGTTTCTAAACTGCTTACTTAGACCATGGTAGCATCTATTGGCCATCAGATGCCACATTCTTCGAATTTTAAAACTGATGTCATTCGTTTTATTCATCGCGGTGCGAAGATATACAAAATTTTTAACTACCTCGAAGCTGTAGTTTTCAAGTTCCACAGTTGGTCCGAGTCTACTGGACGTCTTGCGCGTGGATACTATCAGCTTGGTCTTCTCGCCGTTTATTGCCAGATCCACTTTGGCAATCTCCTTCTCAATTTCTTCAAAGGTGGCTGTTGCCGCTCGCAATGTTCGACCCATTATATCGATGTCATCGGCGTAGGCGAGTAACTGGTGTTGTTTGGTGTACAGAGTGCCATTTCTGTTCACCTTTGCGTCTCGTATGGCTTTTTCCAGTAGTATGTTAAAAAGATCACACGACAAACTGTCACCTTGTCTGAATCCTCGTTCAGTATTGAAGGGCTCCGATAGGTTCTTTCCGACTTTAACTGCTGACCTTGTGTCACTTAAAGTTATCCTGCATAGCCGTATTAATTTTGCAGGAATGCCGTACGCAGACATGGCTTTAAACACCTCTAAACGGATAGGGCTGTCGAATGCGGCTTTATAGTCGACAAATAGGTGGTATGTGTCGATGTGTTTTTCGTGGGTTTTTTCAGGATTTGGCGCAGAGTAAAAATCTGGTCAATGGTGGATTTGCCAGGTCTGAAGATGCATTGGTATGGTCCAATAATGTCATTGACCATTGGCTTCAATCGTTCACACAGCACACTGGATAGCTCTTTATATGCGATGGGAAGAAGGTTAATTCCTCTATAGTTAGCACATATCGCCTTGCCTCCTTTCTTGTGCACGGGACACAGGATGCTGAGGTTCCAATCATTGGACATGCCTTCCTTTAGCCAAATTGTACTTATCAGTTGGTGTATGCTCCTGACAAGCATCTGACCACCAGTCTTGAAAAGTTCGGCTAGTAACCCATCAGCTCCTGCTGCTTTTTTGTTCTTCAGGCGATTAATTGCTTTTATGACCTCATCTTGGCTAGGTGGTATACACTCTATGTCATCATCTCTTATTGGTTCTGGGGTATCTTCTTCCGACAACGGCAATCAACCTCATGCCGTTGTCGGATGTTACTTCATGAAGGCTGAATTTTCCGATACTGGGGCCAAAGATATTTTCCCTTCCGAATTTTGCATTAAAATCTCCTAGCAGAATTTTAATGCCATGGCCAGGGCAGCGATCATATGCTCTTTCTTGGTGCTCGTAAAATATGTTTTTGGTCTTCTCATCTTTGTCTTTGGTCGGAGCATAGGCACAAATGAGACTTATGTAGAAGAACATCGCTTTTATGCGGATTATAACAATTCGCTCATCAACTGGAGTGAATCTGGAGACGAGGTCTTTTGTTCTCCTGTTAACCATAAATCCGCAGCCAAATTCATGTCTTGTTTCGTCGCAGCTATAATACAGTGCGTAATCGTCTGATTTACTTATGCCAGTCCCTTTCCATCACATTTCCTGTGAGGCAATAATATCGGCGTTGTACTTCTTGAGTACATCCGCCAAAACGAAAACTGCGCCTGTTCTGTACAAGGTACGCACATTCCATGTGCAGATTCACAGATCGTGGTCCTTTATACGTTTGGGGGGGTCGTCAACATTAGGGTGGTTTGTTTTTTTTCTTTTCTTTTTCATAGTAGGAGGCAACTAACCCGACGCCTCAACCCATTTTTTATTGTTCTTATGGGTGAACTCGCGGCACATATCAGCTCACTATTTTAATGGAAGATGAAAATAGCTATCCCAGGTGACACCGCGTGGAGGTCAGTGCCCACAATTGAGATGAAAGAGAGACCAAGATAAGCCTGGACTTCGCCATGTTAAAGCCAATCAGAGCCGTTGCTTGGTATCTATCATCCCCTACGCCACCAATTGCGGCCTCTGGAGCGACCAGAAAAACCGACAAAAATTAAGTATTTGGTCCATTTCATCCTTTAAATATTAACCGATCTTTACCAAAATAGGGGTCAACCCATCCTACATGCAAAATTTCGTGAAGATTCGTCCGTAAATGTGGTCTGTATCGTGTTTACAAATTATAAAGGACAGACGGACGGACACACACTCTGCTAGTCCGAGATATGACGATCGGTATACTTAAAGGAGAGTCTAGAACCAATATTTCGCGGCGTTACAAACTCTTGTGGCTGCACAAAGCTATAATACCCTGACAACATAGTTGTGTAGGGTATAAAAATCCACGCCTATGAGTGGGTCCTAATATAAAAATTAAAAAAAAATCACGCCTTCGAAGAGGACCTAAAAAATTAATTTTATAAAATCCACGCCTTTGAATTTCCCCTTTATGTCCAAAATTACTTTGCCACAATTATGCCTGCCATGTAATCTATATGCACCTTCACTTTACTTCTAAGCGTCCTTAATAGTACACCTACTCCCCACCTCTCCATCCTGCTCCGATTCCAACCAAATTATCATTTCATTTGATATGCCCAATTAGCCAACGATTAAGTTTATTTCGGATGATGACTTTTACATATCAAATATGCCTATCGTCAAGGTTCACCACACTCTCGGCTCACACACAAACACAATGGCAATCATATTACAATTGCGCGCACCAACACACACACACCGACATTTATATAAACCAGATTTCCTGATTATCTTTGAGCCATTTTTCGTTTCGGTAATCGATGCCAATAAACGAAACGAAATCAACAAAAGACAATTTCATGGGAAATTGTAATCTGCAAATATCAGCAGAGAAAATTTGCAGCATGGGTGCCAGCAGGAGGATGAGGATATTGTTATCCTTATCTCCAAGGATATATTATAATTTTCTATAAGTTTTATGATCGAACTTTTCTTCGTTATTCCTTTTGTGATTGTTTGTGTATAGGTGTGTATGAAGAAACATACTTCCACATGAAGCGTATAAATATTTTCCGGTGTGAAGTTCCGTTGCAATGTTATCTGCTCTTCATATGAACAATAGTATGAACAACAACTACTACTACAACAACAATAGCAATACAATAAATAAAATCGAAAACTACAACTCATATATTTCATGGGAGTAGAGTGTGTGGGGACGAGTCTTGCATTATTTATTATTTTCCTAGTTTCTATGATTAAAGAAGTTGGAAGTGAGATTAAGTTTTATGCAAGTTATTGATTTAATAGAAAAGTTCGAAATTTATGGTAGAGGATTTAAATTATACTTCTGACACAGGAAATTCTGAAATTTAATTAATAGGTCAACAATATTCAATCCACCACTTGGACAGTGGCTCAAAAAATATTCATTTAAAAATCCAGGCCTTGTAGGAAGGGCTTTGAAAATATTCTTTAAAAAATCCACGCCTTTAGGGATGGTGTCACAAAAAATATTTTTTAAAAATCCACGCCTTGTGGAGGATGGTGTCACAAAAAATATTCTTTAAAAAATCCACGCCTTTAGGGATGGTGTCACAAAAAATATTTTTTAAAAATCCACGCCTTGTGGAGGATGGTGTCACAAAAAATATTTTTTAAAAATCCACGCCTTGTGGAGGATGGTGTCACAAAAAATATTCTTTAAAAAATCCACGCCTTTAGGGATGGTGTCACAAAAAATATTCTTTAAAAAATCCACGCCTTTAGGGATGGTGTCACAAAAAATATTCTTTAAAAAATCCACGCCTTTAGGGATGGTGTCACAAAAAATATTCTTTAAAAAATCCACGCCTTTAGGGATGGTGGCTCAAAAAATATTCTTTAAAAAATCCACGCCCTGTGGAGGATGGTGGCTCAAAAAATATTCTTAAAAAAATCCACGCTTTTAGGGATGGTGGCTCAAAAAATATTCTTTAAAAAATTCAAGCCTTTAGGGATGGTGGATCAAAAAATATTCTTTAAAAAATCCACGCCTTTAGGGATGGTGGCTCAAAAAATATTCTTTAAAAATCCACGCCTATAGGGATGGTGGATCAAAAAATATTCTTTAAAAAATCCACGCCTTTAGGGATGGTGGCTCAAAAAATATTCTTTAAAAAATCCACGCCTTGCGGAGGATGGTGTCACAAAAAATATTCGTATAAAAAATTCACGCCTTGTGGAGAATGGTGTCACAAAAAATATTCTTTAAAACAATTCACGCCTTGTGGCTCAATATATTCTTTAAAAAATACACTCCCTGTTGCTATTCAATTATGAAAATTAATTCAGTTCATGTTACAAATAACATTTGGGGTGAATGCCTCATTAGTGTGTCCATGACAGGGCTCGTAATATTTAATAGCAACAATAAAGTCCAACAAATCTCCTAAAACCATCCTGGATGCCCAATAAATTTCATCCATGACAAGTAATACTCATAAATATTTTTTTTTTTTGGCTACGGAATTACCTGACGAAATCCCTTTCTCCCAAATATCCATTATCACGCTTAATAAACTGACAATTTTACAAGAAATTTCATTCGAAATGGCAAAGAGAACGAAACACCAGCAAAGGTGCAAAAACACACGGACAACTATGCTTCCACAGAAAAGCTGATTGGGTCTTATGTATGTAGGGGATCCTTATATAGAAGGTCTTCAGTGTATCGAAGATCTGCAGAAGGTCCTTTGGTACAAGAAACCCAGGTTTAATGACATCGACGAAGCTTTTTCAAAAAAAAAAAAAAAAAAAAAAAAAATGGCAACCCTACATTAATATAATCCAATATCATAAAAATGTATTAAGATGATGATGATGGCGGTTGTGATTATGTGAAACGAAATGACGGTCTGTCTGTCAGACTGACTGACTGTCATTTTGGCAGCACAACTAAATAAATAAACATTTCCAGCAGCTACCAGGTAAGAATGTAGGGTTAGTCGACCAAGTGCTGTTGTTCATTTCGTGTGGCAGTGTGGAAGTGTCTTCTAAGGCAGCGACTGGAACCCCCAACATCCCAAACGGGATGAGTTAAGGAAACGGAAAAGAAAAACTAAATCCTTGAAGAAGCAAAAACAACAACAACCAGCAGAAAGAAAACTAAGCAGGAATGTATTTTTCCTCTTCGTTTACTGCGGAAGTCCAACTGATGAAGATTAAAAAGGATAAGGAAGTGGAATAGTGTGAGTTGTGTGTGTTTAGGTGTGTTAGTGTGTGTGAGTCCGACTGTTTGTTTAGGGGTGTGTCATGGGTATTTGAATTTCGCCTCCTTTGGAGTTAGAGTCTGCAGTTTTTTTCTTAGTGCCTGTTTTCTTAAGAAGCAATAGCAGCAACAGCATAAAATGCGTTGATTAAAATATATACAAACAGGATAAGGAGGAGGAGAATCTTAGACCACAGAACTTGGTGACGGTTGGATGCAAGGACAGATGAACGAATGGATGAATAGACGCTTAAAAGATTGCAAACGACACAGTTAGTGTCGTGGCAGAAATTTTGTGATTTAATTTTCATTTCCATAAGAAAATCTCTCTGACGGCGGCGATTTTTTAAAGGATATTTTTTGAGTCATCCCCCACAAGGCAAAGATTTTTGAGCCCTTCCTACAATGCGTGCATTTTTTAAAGAATATTTTTTGAGCCACCATCCCTAAAGGCGTGGATTTTTTTAAACAATATTTTTTGAGCCACCATCCTCAACAAGGCGTGGATTTTTAAAGAATATTTTTTGAGCCATCCTTCACAAGGCGTGGATTTTTAAAGAATATTTTTTGAGCTGCCTTATAAGGCGTGGATTTTTTAAAGAAAATTTTTTGAGCTGCCCTATAAGGAGTTGATTTTTTAAAGAATATTTTTTGAACTGCCCTATAAGGCGTGGATTTTTTAAAGAATATTTTTTGAGCTGCCCTATAAGGCATGGATTTTTTAGAGAATATTTTTTGAGCTTCCCTATAAGGCGTGGATTTTTTAAAGAATATTTTTTGAGCTGCCCTATAAGGCATGGATTTTTTAGAGAATATTTTTTGAGCTGCCCTATAAGGCGTGGATTTTTTAAAGAATATTTTTTGAGCTGCCCTATAAGGCATGGATTTTTTAGAGAATATTTTTTGAGCTGCCCTATAAGGCGTGGATTTTTTAAAGAATATTTTTTGAGCTGCCCTATAAGGCGTGGATTTTTTTGCCGGTCATTTAATTGATTAAAATTATATGTTGATTCTAACGTCATCATGTTGGCGTGTTATAACACACAGACAAATATATTTGTTTACTTTACAAAGTGAACCGATGACAACCAGAAATTTGTAAACATTTATTTACAATTCAATTCGAAACAATTTATAATGCCGTTCGGTATTCACGATTATTTATTTAAATTGATCGTTCAATTGTGGAGACAACATTAGAACGATAACAACAACACAACAGCCAGAATCAAAAATAATAAAACAATGTACAGAGATTTTTATTTCAATTGATGATTGGAAAAAAGTTCCGCAAAGAGGGTGGAGGGGGTAAAAAAGTGGGAAAAAACATTATATTACAATTTTGCAAATATATTTTTTCTATTCTTTACGGTGTTTTAAATACAGCAAAAGCAATATGGGCGTACTCATGCAAGAATAAACAAGAGGGGGTCATTCCAAAACATTCAAGAAAAAAGTTAACCCCTAGCAGCTAAAAAATATTTTTTCTAGAGGCACTTCTAGAAGGCATAGATTTTTTTAATATTTTTTAAAGAGTGAATATATTGGAACCCTCAACTACGCCATTGCCTACAAAAAATATCTAAATAATCATCTACATACACTGCTATGTACGTCCGTCCTGCCATCCATCTCAATTGCTTGTGTCTGTGTAAATAAATCATAAATGATTAATTGTTTATCATTGACAATGGGATGGAAGACATTGGCAAAGACGACAACAATACGAAGATGATTATCGACAACAAAAAGAAAAATAAAATAACGAAAATAAATATCTAAATGCCAATAATAAATATTTACTTAAGTTATTCATGTTTGCCATTTTCTGGTTACATTTCTTGGCCAGATAAATACTGGCAGGTTGTTGTTGTTATCGAACAAATGATTTTTTGAAGAAGACATTTTCAAAGGCAAGACAAAGCCAAAGACATTTATTGTCTGCCATCAAAAGAAACAGAAATAAATTTCAGTGTTTATTTCTCTAGTCCAGATAAATGTCAATGGGATTTCTTTCTTTGTCGTCTCCTTCTTCTGTATCTTATCATTTAAATTGTACAAATAGATCGGACCAGGCAAAAAGTCAATTCCGCAAATGCGAATGGTTAGTCAGGCAAATAATTGTAAGGGTCGACTAGAAAGAATTAAATAAATTTTTTCAAGGACCTACAGAGGCGTGGATTTTTTCAATCATTTTTTACTCAAGGACCTACAGAGGCGTGGATTTCCTTAATCATTTTTTATTCAAGGACCTACAGAGGCGTGGATTTTTTAAATCATTTTTTTCAAGGACCTACAGAGACGTGGATTTTTTAAATCATTTTTTATTTAAGGACCTACAGAGACGTGGATTTTTTAAATCATTTTTTTCAAGGACCTACAGAGGCGAGGGATTTTTTAAATCATTTTTTTCAAGGACCTACAGAGGCGTGGATTTTTTAAATAATTGTTTTAGGATCTACAGAGGCGTGGATTTTTAAATCATTTTTTTCAAGGGACCACTGAGGCGTCGATTTTTAAATCATTTTTTTCAAGGACCTACAGAGACGAGGGATTTTTAAATAATTTTTTTCAAGCACCTACAGAGGCGAGGATTCTTAAAATTATTATTAACAGGACTTACAAAAGCATATCCCCATTTCCACCTCCCATCAATCACCATTGAGAACATTATTATCCCATAATCCCTTGTCACGCTATTCAACACTCATACAGTAAAATTCAATTACAAATCAAATATCCTAAGGACAGACATTCCCAGGACATACAATCTCACATTCATATCCGAGACAAAAGCAAAATTTGATACACTTTGACCTCAAGTGTTCTTAGACATATTAATTCTCCAAAGAATCATTGGTCAAATGTGTGTTTCCAATTGGATTAGATTAGAATTGATACAGAAGTCAGGCTCTCACTGGGATTGAGACATGAGAGAAAGGGAAGAATTATTCCAAATTGAATAAAACAATTGCCATTGCAAATATTCGAAATCCGCTTCTTTAATATTTGTCCGACCCACACCCACACAACGACACTTCCCCTTTTTTTCTGTTAGCAAGCAACAGCCATCCGCCAAAGTTATCCATTATCCGAAATCCCATATGCATTCTCCGACAGCGATATATGTCTCTGTATGGTTGTGTGTGTGTCTTTTGTATTTGCTTTATGCTTGGCTTGTTGTTTAAATTAATGTTACACGTCTAGATTTTGGGAATGTAGCCGGCTGGCTGTTGGCGTTTTGAAAATCGAAACTTATGTCGCCTCTTTGTTGTCCTTAGAGAATGGCATGGCGATGTCCCTGCTAATAGTCATGTCGTAAGCCGACAGGCATTACTAATAGCGGCTGAAATACATTACAGTTGCAAATTGCCATGAATATCAGTGTCACATCTAAAGTGTTTAGCTTGTTGAATGGAATAGTATTCCCAATTCGCGTTAATGGTATTAAAAGGAGGGAAATGAGGGCGAGATGTGGGTATCCGGCTCAAAAAATATACTTTAAAAAATTCACGCCTTGTGGAGGATCATGGCTCAAAAAATATTCTTTAAAAAATCCACGCCTTATGGAGGATGATGGCTCAAAAAATATTCTTTAAAAAATCCACGCCTTGTGGAGGATGGTGGCTCAAAAAATATACTTTAAAAAATCCACGCCTTGTGGAGGATGGTGGCTGAAAAAATATTCTTTAAAAAATCCACGCCTTGTGGAGGATGGTGGCTGAAAAAATATTCTTTAAAAAATCCACGCCTTGTGGAGGATGGTGGGACAACAAATATTATTTAAAAAATCCTTGTGGAGGATGACTCAAAAAATCTTCTTAAAAAAATCCACGCCTTGTGGAGGATGACTCAAAAAATCTTCTTTAAAAAATCCACGCCTTGTGGAGGATGACTCAAAAAATCTTCTTTAAAAAAGCAAGGCTTTGGTAGTTAAAAAATATTCTTTAAAAAATCCACACCTTAAGGGAAGGCTTCTTGTGAAAATTTTTTTTCTTCTATAAATTATTCTTATTAAAATCCATTTATTAATCCAATATTTCTCAAATGCAAATTTCAACTTCAGCCAGTGTACGAGTGTGAAAAAACAAAATGAACGGAAAAGCGGATATGCTTTGCCATATACCAAAAATAACAATTTCCGCTCCAATAAATGTTTCCGCTTCGTAAAGTTTTCCATATTGAGTTCTTCTTTTTGTTGTTGGATTCTCAAATAGATACCATAGATGGTGGTGTTGTTGTTACTGCGGCTAGACCAGTTAAAAGGTTTAGTTATGCCATTACACACACCACAGCCAGCTGATTGTGCGGCTTAAAGTGTTTCTATTTTTTATATTTCAGACTCCTTTGGTGTTCCCTTTTTTTAAATAGTTGTGGTTCAGCTCTATAGCTGGCCATTGAAAAAACCAACTGGTGTAAGTTATTAAAATCAATAAAAAAAAACCAGCAGAGATAGAAGGGCTTCGGTGTAAAAAATCACTTCTGTGGTTATTAATAAATATTTTCTATTAATAAAGGGGTTTACAGGTGGAGGATAGGGGTTTTTTTATTTTAAAGAAGTTAGGAAAAATATATAAAGAGAATTCGAATCCGAGGCTGTGATATTCCTCGAAAATTGGCATTACAAAATAGAAGGCTGAGCCGATTCTTGAAAAATGAATCTTTATCATGCCCCGACCTTGCTTGGTTAACTTAGTTTTATTACTGATTCAGAAAAATTACTCAGCCACTCAACATCGCCTAACAGCTGTAATGAAATGTAAATATTTGCCTAGATTATTGCCACAATAATTGATAATGGCAAATAAAAAAAAAAAACTTAGATAAAAGGTGAAAACAGTCCTCAAATATTTGTAGTATTACGACGAAGATAAGATAAGGCTGTTTAGTTTAGTTTGCAAATTGTAACAGAGAGAGACAATGAGTATCACCTTACCCAATTCAAAAAAGGGGGATTCCGTGCTCCACCCAGCCCACCTTACCATGCTGTCTGCTATGTGTAAATAAGATAACAGCTGATGCCGTTTGTGTACCCAATTAGTGTTAATGACGTCAAAAGTTCGCAAAAATACATTGCTTTATTATCACAGCTCATAGTAAATTGCAGTTTATTAACCCAGAATGGGGGCACAGTGATTTGAAAACAAAATTTCTAGTTTTTGTGGAAACATTTTAAATAATATTTTTAAACACTCACCAAGACGTCGATTTTTAAATAATATTTGTTGAGCCACCATTCTCCACAAGGCGTGGATTTTTTAAAGAATATTTTTTGAGCCACCATTCTCCATAAGGCGTGGATTTTTAAAATAAAATTTTTGAGCCACCATTCTCCACAAGGCGTGGATTTTTTAAAGAATATTTTTTGAGCCACCATCCTCCATAAGGCGTGGATTTTTAAAGTATATTTTTTGAGCCACCATGCTCCACAAGGCGTGGATTTTTTAAAGAAGATTTTTTCACCCATCATGCTCCACAAGGCGTGGATTTTTTTAAACAAGATTTTTTCACCCATCATGCTCCACAAGGCGTGGATTTTTTTAAACAAGATTTTTTCACCCACCATGCTCCATAAGGCGTGGATTTTTTTAAAGAATTTTTTTGGACCACCGTCCTTCACAAGGCGTGGATTTTTTTAAAGAATTTTTTTGGACCACCGTCCTCCACAAGGCGTGGATTTTTTAAAGTATATTTTTTGAGCCATCATCCTCCACAAGGCGTGGATTTTTTTAAGTATATTTTTTGAGCCATCATCCTCCACAAGGCGTGGATTTTTTAAAGAATATTTTTTGAGCCACCATCCTCCACAAGGCGTGGAATTTTTAAAGAATCTTTTTTGAGCCACCATCCTCCACAAGGCCTGCATTTTTAAAGTATATTTTTTGAGCCACCATCCTCCACAAGGCGTGGAATTTTTAAAGAATATTTTTTGAGCCACCATCCTCCACAAGGCGTGGAATTTTTAAAGAATCTTTTTTGAGCCACCATCCTCCACAAGGCCTGCATTTTTAAAGTATATTTTTTGAGCCACCATCCTCCACAAGGCGTGGAATTTTTAAAGAATCTTTTTTGAGCCACCATCCTCCACAAGGCCTGCATTTTTAAAGTATATTTTTTGAGCCACCATCCTCCACAAGGCCTGCATTCTTTAAAGAATAGTTTTTGAACCACCAACCTCCGCAAGGCTTGGATTTTTTGAAATACTATTTTTTGAGCCACCGTCCTTCACAAGCCGTGGATTTTTTTTAAAGAATATTCACAAGGCGTGAATTTTTTAAAGAATATTTGTTGAGCCTCCATCCTCCACAAGGCCTGGATTTTTTAAAGAATATTTTTTTAACTGCTCCACAAGGTGTATATTTTTTTAAGGATAACTTTAATTTCCCCCTTAAAGTTTACTTTAATTTCCTCTTATTCTGTTGCCTATCTTCGACTTCTGTAGGTGTTGCTGTTGCTATGACAATTTAGTTCACCTTTAACTGATTATCGTGTCATTATTGCGTGTGTGTGTCAACTGAGGTGCTGCTTTGTTATCCTTAATCGATGATTATGCTAATGGGTTAGGTTATGAAAACACGTTCGCACTTCGTGGGTGTTTTATTGTTATTCTTTGGATATTGGCTTAGCTATTCAAAGGATGAACATTCTGTTAGAGAATAAACATCAATTATCCAATTTAGCAAGAAGTGTCATCTAGAGACTTCAAAGAATTTTCCATACACTCAAGGAAAAATGTCTAGGAAGAAGGAAATTTATGGGAGTGTCAAGAAAAAAAAGGAAAGGGGTAGCAAATGTGAATTGATACATGTCATAGGATTCTTTGAAGAAGAAACTCCTTCTTTTCCATCCTCCTTTGATCAATTATTTTTCTTCGAGTCTTGTTTATCTTGTTCTCTCGTACACGCCAAGCTGCTTAACTGCCTTCTATGTCTTTAATTAAAAATCGAAATTTATTTTATTTTGACATCCATCCCAAAAAGAGGCTCCCAGCTCCTACTTGACTTAACCCCCACCAATCGGCGGGATCTTTTAGCGTAGATAAAGGCAAGCAGCCAACCAGCTAAACATTCAACCACGCCGTCATTCCCATAGACACGTACTTCAAATACTCAACACAATGACTTTCATACAAAGTTATTTTATAATCCCTGTTATGGAAAATGAATAATGATTTTGTTCTAATGTCGAACAATCTACTAGAATGGCGTTGAAGGAATATTTGGTAGGGATGGCAATATTCGAAATGGGACTGGCTTCAAAAAATATTCTCTAAAACTCCACGTCTTGTAGGAAGGGCTCACAAAATATTCTCTAAAACTCCACGTCTTGTAGGAAGGGCTCAAAAAATATTCTCTAAGAAATCCACGCCTTGTGGAGAATAGTGGCTCAAAAAATATTCTCTAAGAAATCCACGCCTTGTGGAGAATAGTGGCTCAAAAAATATTCTGTAAAAAATCCACGCCTTGTGGAGAATGGTGGCTCAAAAAATATTCTTTAAAAAATCCACGCCTTGTGGAGAATGGTGGCTCAAAAAATATTCTTTAAAAAATCCACGCCTTGTGGAGAATGGTGGCTCAAAAAATATTCTTTAAAAAATCCACGCCTTGTGGGACTGGCCTCAAAAAATATTCTTTAAAAAATCCACGCCTTGTGGGACTGGCCTCAAAAAATATTCTTTAAAAAATCCACGCCTTGTGGGACTGGCCTCAAAAAATATTCTTTAAAAAAATCCTTAAAATTATTGGAACAGCTTTCTATCCCGCCATCCCTATCTGTATATGTATATATACTTTTATGCTTGTTTTCCACCAGTTAGTGTTAAGGATTTGTGTCTTTGCTTCATGCTCTGCCACTTACCTCCTTGTCATATTTTTTTCCACGAGCTCTGAGACTGTGACCAAAACGGGAGGACTTGTGTGCTGCACCACACAAACAATGAATATTTATTTTCTCTTTTGAAGCAAATAAATGACTGACTGAAGTGAGGCAGTGACTAAATGAGTGAGTGGATAACAAAATGTGAAGTGACTGAAAGCAATTGGAAAACGTTGGTATTTTTCCACGACGTGTCAGTTTATGCTACTCTATCACACAGATGTTGTTTAGTTTTCCCCTTCTTTTTCCTTGAGTCATTTCTTTTTGGATTTTCTTCTTTTTCATTTAAAAAATTATTTATTATGTCGTCTCTACATTGAAGAGATTTTTGTCCTGACGTAATATCCTTAAGGGAGTTCTTTTTGTGTCTTCCTTGTGAAACTTATTGTCTGCACCGATTGCTGGTGTAACCGATTGCAGATGTAATAAAGTCTTATTAAAAAATAGCCAGTTTTAGGGCTGGAGGGTTGGGTTAGGTAGTGGAAATAAAATTAAAGCTGGAGATTTCAATTTAAATATTTTTTAAAAATCCACGGCTTTTGAATGTCTCAGAAAAAGTTCTCTTTAAAACCCCATGCCTATTAGTGGCCTTAGAAAAAACATTCTTTAGAAAAAACATTCTTTAATAATCCACGCCTACAAATGGCCTTAGAAAAAACATTCTTTAAAAATCCACGCCTTGTTCTGGTCTCTGAAAATATATTCTTTAAAAATCCACGCCTATTGTTGACCGTAGAAAAAAATATTATTGGATTAAATCAAAGCCCTGACTGGCCTCGGAAAGAAATATTTCCCTCAGCACCCCCGACTCCAACAACTATTTCAAATGGTAATAAAACTTCATATACAGCCATAAAATATCCAGCAAATATATTGGTCCTCCAAAACAAATAACAATGTGTTATTATCCTCACACACACACACACACACACACGCACATAGACACACATATATTGCCATAGAACGAAAACAAATAACCGCTACGTTTTTTTTCTTGGACAAATACACACAGCCATTACCAATCAATGCAAACAAAGGACTTCAATTGTTAACATAGACATGGTCTGGATACCAGGAAGGAAGCTCAGAAAAAACACAGCACCGAACAAAGCTGGCTCTGGAACGGGGAACAATGTTTAAATGGAACAAACAAATCACCAACCACAAAAAACAAATCCCTAGACTATCATCACGAAAAGTGAGTTTTGAATACCAACAAAGAAAATTAGGCAAAGATCCTGCATCGAAAATAAAAAATGTCAGTATCCTACCAAGGCTTTCACTTTAAGGTTAAGGTTATAGAAGTCATAAATATGTACGTATCGTACTAAAGTCAAAGGCCATTGAGTAGCAGCTACTTGTTGGAGAAAAATTGTAATTGTACTTCATAGCCAAAAACCATGAGGGGAATATTTATTCCCCTTATTCCTCACCCTCCCGAATTCATGAATAATAATTGTGGCAATGAAAACGAAAATTTATGTAGCCAATTTTTGTTCGTTCCTTTGTTTTTTGTGGTTTATTTAGTGAGTGGCCATAAGGAAACAGTTGGATGTTCGGAAAAATAATAATAATGGGTTTTATTGGCTTGGTGAAACCAAAGCCAATGGGATGATATACCGGACCAATGTGAAATATGGGGAGAGTTGTGTATGAATTCCGTTAGAAAAATAGTGACCAGGGAAAATTTATAGATTTGTTGTCCAGGATAATTTAATCGAAATAAAATTTGATGGCTCATCGGAGCAATAATATTTTGTTTTTTGGGACCAACAGCCAGAACAAGGAGTGGATTATTAGAGAATATTTTTTCAGAGACCAGAACAAGGCGTGGATTTTTAAAGAATGTGTTTTTAGAGGCCATCAATATGCGTGGATTTTTAAAGAATATTTTGCCTAAGACCATCTTAAGGCGTGGATTTTTTAAAAAATATTTTTTCTAAGGCCATCTGAAGGCGTAGATTGTTTTTTGAGCCCTTCCTACAAGGCTTGGATTTTTTAAAGAATGTTTTTTGAGCCCTTCCTACAAGGCGTGGATTTTTTAAAGAATATTTTTTGAGCCATCCTCCACGGGGCGTGGATTTTTTAAGGAATATTTTTGGAGCATTCCCCAACAAGGCGTGGATTTTTTAAAGAAGATTTTTTTAACTTACCATTCTCCACAAGGCGTGGATTTTTTAAAGAAGATTTTTTCAGCCACCATCCTCCACAAGGCGTGGATTTTTTAAAGAAGATTTTTTCAGCCACCATCCTCCACAAGGCGTGGATTTTTTAAGGAATATTTTTTGAGCAATCCTCCACAACGCGTGGATTTTTTAAGGAATATTTTTTGAGCCATCCTCAGCAAGGCGTATATTTTTTAAGGAATATTTTTTGAGCCATCCTCAGCAAGGCGTATATTTTTTAAGGAATATTTTTTGAGCCACCATTCTCCACAAGGCGTGGATGTTTTAAGGAATATTTTTTGAGCCTCCATCCTCCACAAGGCGTGGATTTTTTAAGAATATTTTTTGAGCCTCCATCCTCCACAAGGCGTGGATTTTTTAAGGAATATTTTTTGAGCCTCCATCCTCCACAAGGCGTGGATTTTTTAAGGAATATTTTTTGAGCCACCATCCTCCACAAGGCGTATATTTTTTAAGGAATATTTTTTGAGCCACCATCCTCCTCAAGGCGTGGATTTTTGAAGGAATATTTTTTGAGCCATCCTCCACAAGGCGTGGATTTTTTAAGGAATATTTTTTGAGCCATCCTCTACAAGGCGTGGATTTTTTAAGGAATATTTTTTAAGCCATCCTCCACAAGGCGTGGATTTTTTAAGGAATATTTTTTGAGCCACCATTCTCCACAAGAAATATTTTTTGAGCCATCCTCCACAAGGCGTGGATTTTTTAAGGAGTATTTTTTGAGCCGTCCTCCACAAGGCGTGGATTTTTTAAGGAATATTTTTTGAGCCATCCTCCACAAGGCGTGGATTTTTTAAGGAATATTTTTTGAACCATCCTCCACAAGGCGTGGATTTTTTAAGGAATATTTTTTGAGCCACCATCCTCCACAAGGCGTGGATTTTTTAAGGAATATTTTTTGAGCCATCCTCCACAAGGGGTGGATTTTTTAAAGAATATTTTTTGAGCCACCATCCTCCACAAGGCGTGGATTTTTTAAGGAATATTTTTTGAGCCATCCTCCACAAGGGGTGGATTTTTTAAAGAATATTTTTTGAGCCACCATCCTCCACAAGGGGTGGATTTTTTAAAGAATATTTTTTGAGCCACCATCCTCCACAAGGCGTGGATTTTTTAAGGAATATTTTTTGAGCCCTTCCTACAAGGCGTGGATTTTTAAAGGAATATTTTTTGAGCCACCATCCTCCACAAGGCGTGGATTTTTTAAGGAATATTTTTTGAGCCACCATCCTCCACAAGGCGTAGATTTTTTAAGGAATATTTTTTGAGCCACCATCCTCCACAAGGCGTGGATTTTTTAAGGAATATTTTTTGAGCCACCATCCTCCACAAGGCGTGGATTTTTTAAGGAATATTTTTTGAGCCACCATCCTCCATTTTGGATTTTTTAAGGAATATTTTTTGAGCCACCATCCTCCACAAGGCGTGGATTTTTTAAGGAATATTTTTTGAGCCACCATCCTCCACAAGGCGTGGATTTTTTAAGGAATATTTTTTGAGCCACCATCCTCCACAAGGCGTGGATTTTTTAAGGAATATTTTTTGAGCCACCATCCTCCACAAGGCGTGGATTTTTTAAGGAATATTTTTTGAGCCACCATCCTCCACAAGGCGTGGATTTTTTAAGGAATATTTTTTGAGCCACCATCCTCCACAAGGCGTGGATTTTTTAAGGAATATTTTTTGAGCCACCATCCTCCACAAGGCGTGGATTTTTTAAGGAATATTTTTTGAGCCACCATCCTCCACAAGGCGTGGATTTATTAAGGAATATTTTTTTATATTTGCTGTCCTTCAATTTAACAATGTAATTGATGAGTCTGTCTGTGAATCGGAAGAATTAGCCATTTGTTTTTAAGTGGTTATCAATACATAGATGTTGGAATTCACATTCCGCCACAACAGGGCAAATACTCACACATACACACAACATGTGTTTCAAGTGTTTGAATTGTAAAGTGCGGTTTGTTTTGTTTCGTGGGGGTGCTGGTGCTCCGACTACCGGTATTGGCAGTGGGTGGCAGAAATTGCAGGTGGTGGGGTAGTCATTGAAATTCTGTAAATATTTTTCCAACCTATGGCATCTAAATGTGTTTGAGTCTGAGCAATTGTTTTGATTGTCTATCGAAGTACTTAAAACGGTCTGCAATTGTTTTTCACGTTTTAGTTTTTTTCGCTTTCATTATTTATGAAGGTGGGGTTTGGGGAGATGGATGGGGTGGAATAACTTTGTTTTCACTTAAATTAATTACTTAACATTTGATGAAGGAGGAAGAGGGATGTATTTTACGTTTACAACAGTCTGGGGCTTCTTAATGAATGTAAGGTTTTAAAATTTGCAACAATTACGATAATAAATCATTGGTGGTTTTTATGTACCGACATCATATGGACGTTGGATAATTTATTGTTTTTTTTTTAATTTTTTTTTAATTTATAATTGGGGAATTTAAGAAATAATGTACCTTCTTACTAATGATAGACATTTATTTATTTCGTTGCAGGTATGTTAAAACATTTCTAAAAAATCTAATAAAAATATTGGTAAGTTAAATTTTTCCATTAGTTAAAGAATATTTATACCCTACACAACTATGTTGTCAGGGTATAAATATTATGGACCAATCTTCACCAAATTTTGCATGGAGAATGGGTTCGGCCCAATGAAGACCCCTATTGTTTTTGGTAAAGATCGGTTAATATTTAAGGGATGAAATGGACCAAATGGTATTTCTGGTCGCTCCTGAGGCCGCAGTTAAGGTCCGAACATCGTGAAATTTTACATGGAAAAGAGGATCGTGCCAAAGAATAAGCATGCCTGTTTTGATAAAGATCGGCCAATATTTAGCGGATCAAATGGACCCGGACTTTTGTGTGAAAAATTACTCTGATGTGGGAGTTATACGTAATTAGGTAAAGGTGACTATGTGCATAGTATTACTATTACTCCATTAGAGGACGGAAATGTCGCGCTGATAGCTTTGAAATTGCACAATAACTTCCGTTTATGGTCAAGGACGACGCCTATAGCTTTCGGTGAAGTTGAGATTTCATTCAGGGGGTGCAATGAACCGAAAACTTTAATTTTCGAGTCGCTCTAGAGGCAATTATTATATGCGGAACATATTCTACAAGGTGAAGGGAATCTGACCAAATACTTAGAGCGGCTGTTTAGATGATGATCGGTCAATATTCCGAGGGTCAAATCAACCAAAACCTAAAGTTACAATTTTTTTATTTTACGGCGTAAAAATTCACTTCAGGAAAAAAAAATTTTGGAAAATATGCCAGGGTTAGAAAGTGAAGTTGTAGAACTATAATCGGTAAAAAGGTTGAAAATATCACGAAATATTGCCCAGCCTCAGAATATAGAACCGTAGAAAGTTTGATTTTCGTGGTAGTTGTGTAGGGTATCATATGGTCGGCCCCGTCCGACTGTACTGCTCCCCTCACTTGTTTTTTATATTTTTTCAAGAACTATTGAAGGTGTAGATATTTCAAAAATATGTTTTTAATGATCATTCAAGGGCATGGATATTTAAAGAAAATTATTGATTGAAAATATTTTTTAAGGACCATTAGAAGGCGTGGATTTTTATACACTTCACCACACTGTGGTACAGGGCATTATGTCTTTGTGCATATGTTTGCAACAGGCAAAAGGAAACGAGATAGACACATGGTTCCTTTTGAGAATATGCATAGAATCACATTCTGAGTCGATTTATGCATGTCCGCCAGTCCGTCTGTAGATGTTAAATTGTAAACAAAGTACAGGTCGCATTTATGATCCGATTTGGATGAAATTTGGCGCAGCTCATTTATTTGGCCCAAGGACGAACCCTATTGAAATTGCGAAAAATCGGTTCAGATTTAGATATAGCTCCCGTATATATTTTTGTCCGATTTAAGGTAAATGGTGCACCAAAGTCCCTAAATATCTTTCGATTTGCACGAAATTTGGCACAGCGTACTGAATTGAGCCTAGAATGATGATTGCATAGTTTCGGGGAAATCGGTTCAGATTTAGATATAGCTCCCATATATAGTTTCGTCCGATTTTAGGTAAATGGTGCACCAAAGTCCCGAAATATCTTTCATGTTAACTTGTAAACAAAGTACAGGTCACATTTATTATTCGAATTGGATTTTTTTGGCCCAAGGACGAACCCTATTGAAATTGGGAAAATCGGTTCAGATTTAGATATAGCTCCCATACATATTTTCGTCCGATTTATTGTAATTGGTGTACCAAAGTGTCCTATATATCCTTCGATTTGGACGAAATTTGGCATAGCATACTGAATTAAGTCTAGAATGATATGTGCTAAGTTTCTTGAAAATCGGTTCAGATTTAGATATAGCCCCCATATATATTTTCGTCCGATTTTATGTAAATGGTGCACCAAAGTCCCTATATAACTTCCGATTTGCACGAAATTTGGCACAGTGTACGGAATTAAGTCTAGAATGATGTGTGTTAAGTTTCCTGAAAATCGGTTCAGATTTAGATATAGCTCCCATATATATTTTCGTCCGACTTAAAGTAGATTGTGTACCAAAGTCCCTATATATCTTTCGATTTGCACGTAATTTGGCACAGCGTAATGAATTATGTCTAGAATGATGTGTGTTAAGTTTCCTGAAAATCGGTTCAGAATTCGATATAGCTGTGTTAAGTTTCCTGAAAATCGGTTCAGATTTAGATAGAACTCCCATATATTTTTTTCGTTCGATTTAATGTAAATGATCCACCAAAGTCTCTATACATCATCCGATTTGCACGAAATTTGGCACAGCGTAATGAACTAGGATTTCGATATAGCTTTTATATCTGACCAAATGAAAAATTTAGTATCGGTTGCAGAATGACATGTTTATGGATCCAATTTAATTTAAAAATGCGACGTCTGTTAGGATTCTGTTGAATATACCCAAAGTGGTGAAGGGTATCATATTGTCGGCCCCTTCCGACTTTACTACTTTCCTTACTGGTTAAAGAATATTTTTTCTAAGGCCACCTGAAGGCGTGAATTTTTAAAGAATATTTTTTCTAAGGCTATCTGAAGGCGTGGATATTAAAAGAATATTTTTTTCCATTTTAAAGAATATGTGTAAATAATGTTCCATAAGCTTACATTTCTATAAGCTTTGCCTATTCAACCCTTCATCCTCGCCACTTTCGAAATTGAAAACAAAAAGTTCCCTAATTTTCCATAATATTTAAAATTAAATAAAATAAATGAGCTGTTCCGCTCTTTGGAAAGATGTCACTGTATTCTATGTATGTGTATGTGTGTGTGGGAGAAAAATAAAACCGAAATTAACTTTCCTTTCAGCATTAAAATAGATGTGAAAATTTTCAACATTTCCCCCACCCTTGGTAAGCCAAAAGAACGCCTATAGATAGGCAATGGGTTTTTAGTATTCTGTTTAGATTTTCTAAAAATGGAGATGTATTTTTATAGACATTACGTGTTGATTGACATTTCTTAATGTAAACACACACGCACACTAATGTATGCATACATAAAATATACAAATGAGTGGCAACAGTAATACACACACGCACACATACAAAGAAATGTATGTGTATATCTGTTGGTACGTACATCCACCAAAAAAATATAGAGATGTTCTGCCAAGTTATAGATAGATTCTTCTGCTCCTCACACCTGCCGTCGTGACTGCCATGCCTGCCCGGTTGTTTGTTTGTTTCCTTGTCAAGGATGCATTGAGGAAATTGTGGTGTTTGTATTATAACACAGCACATGTGGTAACATCAATAGTCCTGTATCAACATCCTTCTATATATGTATGGGGGTGTGTGTGTGTGAGTATCTCTTTTTCAAAGAGTATTAAGGTGTATGAGTGTGTGTATGTGTGTGCCTGGCAAGGTGATTGGGTTGTCAAACCTCCCCGAGAGTTCGGTTTAAATTTAGCCACATCGACTAAAAATGGAAAACCAGAATTGAACAATTTAATCCGCTTTTCTTCGTTAAGTGCTGCTGCCGAGCGAGTGGCTGATGTAAATGGAGGGCCATCAATCCTTACATCTAAACATCGAACCGCACACAGTTCACGTGTATTCAAGCGTATAGATTGTGGATGGCAAAAAAGGACATCGAACAAAGCAGCCAGCCAGCTAACCAATCACACAACCACACATAGAATAAATGTCGAGCATTTGTGGTTGGTAAATTGGTATGGCACGTGTATTGTGTATTGCATGGGAACAAATTCACATTGAATGTGGGAATATATATATATATGTATGGGCGGATGTGCTAGTGTACTTCCTGAATGTAAATGTATGCAAAATTGCAATGCATTTTATTTTTATTATAATTTCCAGAGAATGTAAAATTAATTGTAATGGTCCTTAAAAAAATATTCTTTAAAAAACCCACTCCTTATAATGGTCGTTGGAAAAATATTCTTTAAATCAGTAAGGAAAGTAGTAAAGTCGGATGGGGTCGACTATATGATACCCTTCATTACTTTGGGTATATTCAACAGATGGAATCCCAACAGACGTCGCATTATTGAAGGACCATTAACATGAAATTAAACATGTCATTCTGCAAACCTATACAAAATTTTGGTCAGATATAGAGTCACTTCTTACAATGAGACAAAACTATGTAAATAAATGTAAAGCAAAATATCGAAATCTAAACCGATTTCATCGAAACTAGTCACATTTTAGGATACATTTATTTCAGTATTTTTTTTTTTTTTTTTTTGCATTCGGCCGCATTTTGAGTTATTCAATTACAATTTCGTGCAAATCGAAAGATATATAGGGACTTTGGTACAACATTTACTTAAATTCGGACGAAAATATATATGGGAGCTATATCTAAATCTGAACCGATTTTCACGAAATTCAACAAACATCGTTTTACGCTTAATTCAGAATGCTATGCCCAATTTCGTGCAAATCGAAGGATATAAAGAGACTTTGGTGCACCATATATATAGGCACTTTGGTGCACTATTTATCTAAAATCGGACGAAAATATATATGGGAAATATATCTAAATTTGAATCGATTTTTAAGAAATTTAACATACATCGTTCTAGGCTTAATTCAGAATGCTATGCCAAATTTCGTGCAAATCGTCGGATTTTAGGTAAATATATATGGGAGCTATTCTAAATTTGAATCGATTTTCATGAAATTTAACACGCATCTTTTTAGACTTAATTCATTACGCTGTGCCAAATTTCGTGCAAACCGAAAGATATATAGGGACTTTAGTGGACTATTTACCTAAAATCGGGCAAAACTATATATGGGAGCTCTATCTAAATCCGAACCAATTTCAGTAGGGTTCGTCCTTGGGCCAAACAAATGAGCTATACCAAATTTCATCCAATTGGGATCATAAATGCGACCTGTACTTTGTTTACAATTTAACATGGACAGATTCTCAAAAGGAACTATGGGTCTATCTCGTTTCCTTTTGCCTGTTACAAACATATGCACAAAGACATAATACCCTGTACCACAGTCTGGTGGAGGGTCTAAAAAGATGGTTATATGGAGACAACCCCTAAAAGGGGGAGAATATTAATATTATTATTGGCGGGGAGATTTGCTACCATATACGACTACAAAATGTAAAATTTCAGCAAATTCTGTTGAAAAACGCACTCAAGAACCTCAAAATATCGAACATTTGGGGTACCCTTATATGGGGACTACCAGAAAAACTGGACCTATTTTTTTAATTTTTATTGGAGATATTTGTTACCTTATAAGAACTCAAAGTACCAAATTTCAGCGAATTCGGTTGAAAAACGCGAACCCCAAAATACTGAAAATGGGGGTAACCTTATATGAGGTCTACCAGAAAAAGTGGACCTTTATTTATAATTTGATATGGAGACATTTGGTATCCAAAAATAATATATTGTACCAAATTTGAGCGAATTCGGTTGAAAAACGCGTTCAAGAATTCCAAAATACCGAAAATTGAGCACGTCTTCAGATGGCCTTAGAAAAAATATTCCTTAAAAAATCCAAGCCTGGTTGTTGCCTCTGAAAAAAATCTTTAAAAATCTACGCCTTTTTGTTGCCTTTGAAAACATTTTCTTTAAAAATCCAGGCCTTCAGATGGCCTCGGAAAAAATCAGAGCCTTCAGATGGCCTCGGAAAAAATCCGCGCTTTCAAATGGCCTTAGAAAAAGAATTCTTTAAAAATCCACGCATTCAGAAGGATTTTCAAAAAATCCTCGCCTTGTAATGGTCCTTGAAAAAAATATTCAAAAAAAAAAAAAAAATTCCACGCCTGTAGAGTTGGAAAAATATCCTCCAAAAAATCACCCTAATCTATCGGAAATATTTAAATAATTTTATTTTAAATTTCTTTAAAATTTAAACTCTCAATAAATCTTGTTAATTTACAATTTTCTTTGTGAGCTATTACCTTCATAAAATTTATTTCGCAGGTTTTGTTCGGCAATTTTTCCTGCCATAGACATAAAATTAAATGCCAGGAAAGAGATTTCAATTGTGGTAACAATGTTTTATTAGGCCTTAGGGTTGGTTGGAAGAGGCAGAGCGGGGGCGTACTAAAGATCAATAGAAAGAGGTTGAAGAGGTTTGTTTATTTTTAATTATCCTTTTGTTTCGGTTGGGGAAAACAAATCAGGTCTAAAGTTAAACACCGAAGGTAAAAATAACAACGAATAACCTTTTTACAGCTTCTAAGTATTTAAAATGGGGTAGAAAATCTGTGAAATTGGCCAGGTTGATATAAATTAAATAGACGGAATTAAAAATAAAATTCGAAAGGGAAATTAAAAATAAAATTTCTAACCAGGACCTTAAAATAAAACTGTTGATGTTTATGTTGCTACCACCCCGAAACCGCCACTCATTGTCATTTAAGGCTTCATAAAATCTCTGAAAATTCTCAACTGCCATTTTGGGGGAAGAAAACTTCAGGGGCTCCATAAAATATTTACATAATTGTTTGTTCGCACTTTCCAATACCTCAACAACGTTTCGATCACAGGGAACTCAAATTCATTGACTCTTCTGCACTGTAAACCTAATTTTTTATTCATTTCGTATTCGGGGTTTCTCTTTTTTGTAAAATTTATTCAGTTAATTATTTTCTCGTTACTACCCATGTTGAACTCTGACAACTTGACAGCAATAATTGACATTTTTAGCCTCTTTTATGGATACACTTACGATATTTGATACGAAATAAATTTTTGGGATATTTGAAAGGAATGTTTTCGTTTGCTGGGATTTCTCACAGCATGCAGGAAATTTAATTTAGCATTGATATGGGTATGGATTATTGAGACTTTTTTATTGAAGATTTGATCCATATAAGGAAAAATAAGATATGAAAAAAATTAAATACCATAGTATCACTATTAATGAGGCTAAGGGGATGACAGATACCAAGCATCGGCTCTGATTGGCTTTAACATGTCGAAGTCCAGGCTTATCTTGGCCCCTCTTTCATCTCAATTGTGGACACTGACCTCCCCGCGGTGTCACATGGGGTAGCTATTTTCATTATCCGAAATATTGAGCTAATATATGCCGCGAATTCACCCATAAAAACTATAAAAAGATGGGTTGATGCGTCGGGTTAGTTGCCCACACTCGGAAAACCGAACCTACTATGAAAAAGCCAAGAAAAAGAAAACCAAACCTCCCTAATGTTGACGACCCCCCGCAAACATATAAAGGACCACGATCTGCGAATCTGCACTTGGAATGTATGCACGTTGTACAGAACAGGCGCAGTTTTCACAAGATGTACTCAAGAAGTACAAAGCCGATATTATTGCCTTACAGGAAATGCGATGGAAAGGGACTGGCGTAAGTAAATTAGATGATTACGCCGTGTATTATAGCTGCCATGAAACGATACATGAATTTGGCTGCGGATTTACGGTTAATAGGAGAATAAAAGACCTCGTCCCCAGATGCTCTCCAGTAGATGAGTGAATTGCTATAATCCGTATAAAAGCGAAGTTCTTTTACATCAGTCTTATTTGCGCCCATGCTCCGACCGAAGACAAAAATGAGCAGACCAAAGACATATATTATGAGCGCCTAGAAACAGCACATGACCACTGCCCTGACCACGACATTAAAATTTTGCTAGGAGATTTTAATGCAAAAATCGGAAGGGAAAATATGTTTGGCCCCACCGTCGGGAAATTCAGCCTTCATGAAGAAACATCCGACAACGGCACATATAGTAGGTAGCAACACCAGATTTAAGCATCTCGATGTACACAAGGCCACTTAAATTTCTCCCGATCAAATGACGTGATTTAGACGTTCGATTGATCCGAGGAGCGAATATCGATTCGGACCATTACCTTGTGGCAGCCAAGGTTCGCACTCGTCTTAATGTTGCAGCAAAGCTGCAAACACAACAGGTAGCAGATGCCTACTACGCACATGGATACTACGCGACGGAGAATTATCGGGAGAAAAGATGAGAGGAGAAACGTGTTTTCAGAAAAAAGAAGAAAGAACAAGAAAAACGAGAGCGTGAGCAAGTCGAGATGTACAGGAGTCAGAATGAAGTCCGGAGATTTTAATAACGAGTAAAACACCAAACCGAAGGGTTTGGTGCACGCACATCCTCCTGTAGAGATGAAGAAGGAAACCTGGTGACAGATACAGAGAGCGTGTTGAGGATCTGGAAGAAGCATTTGGAAAAACTTCTGGTATCAAATAGTAGCGGTGAAGAAGATACCCCAGAACCAATAATAGATGATGGTATAGAGTGTATACCACCTAGCCAAGATGAGGTCAGAATATGAATAATAAAGCAGCAGGTGCCGAACTATTCAAGACTGGTGGTCGGATGCTGTCAGGAGCATGCACTGTCTGACTAATACAATTAGGCTAGAGGAAAGCATGCCCAATGATTGGAACCTCAGCATCCTGTGTCCCGTGCATAAAAAAGGAGACAAGACGATATGTGCCAACTATAGAAGAATTAGCCTTCTTCCCATGGCATATAAAGTGCTATCCAGTGCGCTGTGTGAACGATTGAAGCCAATGGTCAATGACATCATTGGACCATACCAATGCGGCTTCAGACCTGGTGGCAAATCCACCATTGACCAGATTTTCACTCTGCGCCAAATTTTGGAAAAGACCCACGAAAAACACATCGACACATTCCACCTATTCGTCGACTATAAAGCCGCATTCGACAGCCCTATCCGTTCAGAGGTGTTCAAAGGCATGTCTACGTTCGGCATTCCTGCAAAATTAATACTGTTATGCTGGATAACTTTTAGTGGCACAAGGTAAGCAGTTAAAGTCGGAAAGGACCTATCGGAGTAATTCAATACCGAAAGAGGATTCACACAAGGTGACAGTCTGTCGTGTGGCCTTCTTAACATCCTGCTGGAAAAGGTCATACGAGAGGCTCAAGTGAACAGAAATGGGACTCTGTACACCAAACAACACATGTTACTCGCCTTCGGCGATGACATCGACATAATGGGTCGAACTATGCGAGCGGTAACGGTCACCTTTGAACAAATTGAGAAGGCGTCTGCCAAAGTGGGTCTGGCAGTAAACGGCGAGAAGACCAAGCTGATGGTATCAACGCGCAAGACGTCCAGTAGAGTAGGACTAACTGTGAAATTTGAGAACTACAGCCTCGAAGTAGTCAAAGATTTTATATACCTTGGTACCGCCATAAATGAAACGAATGACATCAGTTTTGATATTCGGAGAAGGATAGAGAAGGCCAACAGATGCTACTATGGTCTAAGTAAGCAGTTTAGAAACAAGGCCATGTTGTGAGAATGGATGAAGATGCCCCAGCCCAGAAGGCATATAACAGCGAACCAGCTGATGGTTCATGCAGAAAGTGGAAGACCGCGAATAAGATCTAGTGGAAGACCACATTGCCGAATATGGTCATTCAAATTGAAAAAACTTCGTCTGGAAATTTTTTTAAGTTCGCCTTATGTAACGAAAGCCGTCCTCCACAATGTGTGGATTTCTTAAAGAATATTTTTGGAGCTAGTCACACAAGGCGTTTATTTTTTAAATAATATTTTTGAACCATCCACCACAATATGTATCCTCCCATCAAATGTCATCATATAAAAATGCAAGTATTTTAAATATTCGCTTCGAATATTTCATAGCGTTCCTGCAATGCAGCAGCAGCAACAACAACAACAAATGTCAACATATTAGTGCAAATATTTTTGTCGGTTACACAAACAGTCACAACACTTGAAAGTCATTATGACACTTGAAGTGTACATTGCCTGTCATCTATTAAAACGACGAACGAACGAACATTACCCTTAGTCAACAGTAATAACAGCAACAACAACAACACTATGTAAAACAAACACCTCACCTAATACACTCTCCACTTCGCGCTGAACCTCCCACCACTTTCCACTGCACTTATGTTTCGAGATACTTATTTGTAAAATTTCTTGCACTTGCCATTAGCATTTGAAGTGGTGGGTGGGAGGAGGAGGAGGATCTCCTCCAATAAGTGGATCCACCTCCATACCCCACCACCACTACCACCTCGCCATCTGATGCATGACGTGCTCATCATCATTAAATTGTAACAACCAATTTTGCGGTAAGAAGAACACAAAAAAATGGCAACCGCATAAAAAATTTACATTTACTTTTAGGTTATTCAATAGACCGACAATCGCCGGCAATCGTTTGCCTCTATGAAATCAAAACGAATGGCAGGCAGGTCATAGAAAAAGGCGGAACAACACGCTGAGAAATTTTGCGAGGAGATAGAATGATGGACAGGTGCCTATGATGGGATGTGATTTTTGTTTTCTTCGAAGTAATTGCAGGTCATTTAGGTGATCACGATTTGGCGATTTTTTATGATTTCAATTTATGTAGAAAAATTGCTTTTGTCAGGATGGGAAAATATTCAATTCATAAATTCCAAATTTTGCTGGTATAATTGCCTCATTAGATATATATTCACTAATAACCGTGATGTTCGAGGAGTTGAAATTATGATAATTTTCAGAGGAATCCGAACGTCGTGCAATGGGAGGGATACAATAGACGGGATACCTACCTACCACTACTTCTAACACCGTATGGATTTTTTAAAAATATCTTTCCAACGACCTAACAGAGGCGTGGATTTAAGGTGGATTTTTCGAGGCCTTGTGGTGGATGTTTTGAGCCTTCCTCAGCTCAATTTTTTTAAGTGTATACTCTTATGTATGGCAAGATAAGCCTGGACATGGCGAAGTCCAGGCTTATCTTGGTCCCTCTTTCATCTCAATTGTGGACAATGACTTCGCTGCGGTGCCACCTGGGGAGCTATTTTCATCACTCGATGAAATAGTGAGCTAATATGTGCCGCGAGTTCACCCATAAAAATATAAAAAAATGGGTTGAGGCGTCGGGTTAGTTGCCCACTCTCGGAAAACCGCTCCTACTATGAAAAAGCAAAGAAAAAGAAAACCAAACAACGACTTGGAATGTGCGCACGTTGTACAGAACAGGCGCGCTGTTCGCTTTGGCGGATGTACTCAAGAAGTACAAAACCGATATTATTGCCTTACAGCAAATGCGATGGAAAGGGACTGACGTAAGTAATTCAGATGATTACGCCCTTTAATATAGCGGTCCTGAAACGAGACATGAATTTGACTGCGGATTTATGGTTAACAGGAGAATAAAAGACCTCGTCTCCAGGTTCACTTCAGTAGATGAGCGAATTGCTATAATCCGTGTAAAAGCGAAGTTCTTCTACATCAGTCTCATTTGCGCCCATGCTCCGACCGAAGATAAAGATGAACAGACCGAAGACATATTTTACGAGCGCCTATAAACAGCATATGACCGTTGCACTGGTCATGACTTTAAAATTCTGCTAGGAGATTTTAATGCAAAAATCGGAAGGGAAAATATCTTTGGCCCACCGTCGTAAAATTCAGTCTCCATGATGAAACATCAGACAATGGCATGAGGTTGATTGACTTCGCGGCAGCTAAAAACATGGTAGTTAACAGCACCAGATTCAAACATCTCGATATACACAAGGCCACTTGGATTTCTCGCTATCGAACAACGAGAAATCAAATCGGCCATGTTGTGATAGACGGAAGGCATTCATCCAGTGTTTTAGACGTCCAATGGATCCGGGTAGCGAATATCGATTCGGACGTGAGCAAATCGAGATGTACAGTAGTCAAAATGAAGTCCAAAAATTCTACCAACGGGTAAAACACCAAACCGAAGGCTTTGGTGCAGGCACATCCTCCTGTAGAGATGAAGAAGGAAACCTGGTGACAGATATAGACAGCGTGGTGAGGATCTGGAAGGAGCATTGTGAAAAACTTATGGTATCAAATAGTAGCAGTGAAGTGGATACCCCAGAACCAATAATAGATTACGGTCATGTTGTGAGAATGGATGAAGATGCCCCAGCCCAAAAGGGCATATAAAAGTGAATCAGTTAATGGTTCTCGAAGAAGGGGAAGGCCACGAATCCGATGGAAAGATCAGGTGGAAGATAACATAGCCGAATATGGTCTTTCAAATTGGAAAAACTGCGCAAAATACCGACGTGCCTGGAAATCTTTTCTAAGCTCGGCTTATGGAACGAAAATTCTGTCACAAGCCAGCTAAGTAAGTAACAGAGGCGAGGATTTTTTTTAAATATTTGTCCACGACCTGATAAAGGTGAGGAATTTTTTAAGAATATTTTAAATACATACATCCAGTGTTTTAGACGTCCAATGGATCCGGGTAGCGAATATCGATTCGGACGTGAGCAAATCGAGATGTACAGTAGTCAAAATGAAGTCCAAAAATTCTACCAACGGGTAAAACACCAAACCGAAGGCTTTGGTGCAGGCACATCCACCTGTAGAGATGAAGAAGGAAACCTGGTGACAGATACAGACAGCGTGGTGAGGATCTGGAAGGAGCATTGTGAAAAACTTATGGTATCAAATAGTAGCAGTGAAGTGGATACCCCAGAACCAATAATAGATTACGGTCATGTTGTGAGAATGGATGAAGATGCCCCAGCCCAAAAGGGCATATAAAAGTGAATCAGTTAATGGTTCTCGAAGAAGGGGAAGGCCACGAATCCGATGGAAAGATCAAGTGGAAGACAACATTGCCGAGAATAGTCCTACAAATTGGAAAAACTGCTCAAAAGACCGACACGCCTGGAAATCTTTTAAATGCACGGCTTATAAAACGAAAGTTCTGTCACAAGCCAGCTAAGTAAGTAAGTAACAGAGGCGAGGATTTTTTTTAAATATTTTTCCACGACCTAATAAAGGTGAGGAATTTTTTAAGAATATTTTAAATACATCTTTCTTTTTTCATGTGTATTCACGATGACATTTTCACACTTTCCCATATCTTATTCGAAAAATCAAAAAACTTTAACAAATGAATGGATGCATAAATTTATAAATTTCGCGAATAGTGGACAGAATAAGTGCCCTGTGCTGTCCAAGTGGCTTCTGATCTGATCATCATCACGAAATAAATAAAACAACAAAATTAGTGCAAAACTGAACAGTGGACCTCTGTGACATATCGCACGACGTTAAGTCACGTAATAACACTTTGCCATTTGTACTCGAAAGTTGTTGTACATTTTATTGCAGCAACAAAAACGTTTTGGATGAATACAAAAAAAAAAAAAATAAATAAATAAGTAAAATATGTAACATTATTTGAACGCAAAAAAATAAAAAATAAACTAAACAGCATGACGTGCATAAGTTGATGGTGTTCGATGTTCTTTGTGATTATCATACAAAGAACCTCTATTGGCATTACACGATGATAAACTAATGGGAATTGTAATTTAATAATCTTAATTGGCGGGACGAGGCGGATAATACTACACATTTGTCATGACTATCTCACCAATACACATACACACATTGCTTGGTAGTTATTTAAATTTATTGCTATTGCCATTTGGAAATTTACTGCCGTCATTGTTGACAAATTATTGTATTACCATTAATTAATTTGTTTTTAGTTTCAGTTGGGTTTTCTTTGGGGGGAGGAGGGCTGGAGGAGCAAAACTAATTGTAATGAAATAAATATTTTTAGCGTATCAGTATTGGCCATACCTTTGCTAGGTTAGCCATTAGTTAATTGGATATGAAATTAAACTGCAATGGAATATGAGAAATGGAACACGATAAGCTAAAGTAATTTATATGAAAATTCCTTGAAAAAACATTTTTAAAAAAATCCACGCCTATATAAGATACTTGAAAAAAAATACTTTCAAAAATCCTTACTTACTTAGCTGGCTTGTTTCAGAACAGTTGTTCCATAAGCTGAGCTTAAAAAAAATTTCCCAGCGCGTCGATATTGTGCGCATCTGCTCCAATTTAAAAGACCACGTTCCACGATGTTGTTTTCCACTTGGGCTTTCCGTCTGATTCGTGGCGTGAACCATCAGTAGGCTCGCCTTTTGTCTTTTGAGCTGTGGCATTCTCATTCATTCGCACAACATGGCCTAGCCACAGTAGTCGCTGCAGCTCAATATGACTAACTATGTCGATGTCCGCGTATAAATTGTAGAGCTCGTGGTTCATTCGACGCAGATATTCACCGTCAACGCAAATCGGCTCATAGATCTTTCGGAGAATTTTTCTCTCAAACACTCTAAGAGCTGTCTCATCTGCTTGCGCAAGTACTCATGCTTCTGATCCATATAACAGCACAGGTAGTATCAGCGTCTTGTAAAGTGTGAGTTTGGCCTGGCGGGAGGTGGCCTTGTATCAAAGCTGCTTACTTAGACCGTAGTAGCATCTGTTGGCCATCACTAACCTTCTTCGAATTTCAAAACTGATGTCATTCGTTTTATATGTGGCGGTACCAAGGTATATAAAGTCTTTAACTACCTCGAAGCTGTAGTTCTCAGATTGGTCTTCTCGCCGTTTACTGCCTGACCCACTTTGGTCAATCCACGCCTTGTGGAGCATGGTGGCTCAAAAAATATTCCTTAAAAAATCCACGCCTTGTGGAGCATGGTGGCTCAAAAAATATTCTTTAAAAAATCCACTCCTTGTGGAGCATGGTGGCTCAAAAAATATTCTTTAAAAAATCCACGCCTTGTGGAGCATGGTGGCTCAAAAAATATTCTTTAAAAAATCCACGCCTTGTGGAGCATGGTGGCTCAAAAATAATCTTAAAAAAATCCACGCCTTGTGGAGCATGGTGGCTCAAAAAATAATCTTTAAAAAATCCACGCCTTGTAGAGGATGGTGGCTGAAAAGAAATTCTTAAAAAAATCCATGCCTTGCGGAGGAAAGGGGTTCAAAAAATATTCTTTAAAAAATCCACGACTAGCGGAGGATGGTGGCTGAAAAAAAATTCTTAAAAAAATCCATGCCTTGCGAGGGAAGGGGGTTCAAAAAATATTCTTTAAAAAATCCACGCCTTGTGGAGGATGGTGGCTCAAAAAATATTCTTTAAAAAATCCACGCCTTGTGGAGGATGGTGTCTAAAAAAATATTCTTTAAAAATCCACGCCTTGTGGAGGATGGTGGCACAAAAAATATTCTTTAAAAAATCCACGACTTGCGGAGGATGGTGGCTCAAAAAATATTCTTAAAAATTCCATGCCTTGCGGAGGATGGTGGCACAAAAAATTTTCTTTAAAAAATCCACGAGGTGCGGAGGATGGTGGCTCAAAAAATATTCTTTAAAAAATCCACGCCTTGTGGAGCATGGTGGCTCAAAAAATATTCTTTAAAAAATCCACGCCTTGTGGAGCATGGTGGCTCAAAAAATATTCTTTAAAAAATCCACGCCTTGTGGAGCATGGTGGCTCAAAAAATATTCTTTAAAAATCCACGCCTTGTGGAGGATGGTGGTTCAAAAAATATTCTTTAAAAAATCCACGCCTTGTGGAGGATGGTGGCTCAAAAAATATTCTTTAAAAATCCACGCCTTGTGGAGGATGGTGGTTCAAAAAATATTCTTTAAAAAATCCACGCCTTGTGGAGGATGGTGGCTCAAAAAATATTCTTTAAAAAATCCACGCCTTGTGGAGGATGATGCCTCAAAAAAATATTCTTTAAAAAATCCACGCCTTGTGGAGGATGGTGGCTGAAAAAATATTCTTTAAAAAATCCACGCCTTGTGAAGGATGGTAGCTCAAAAAATATTCTTTAAAAAATCCACGCCTTGTGGAGGATGGTGGCTCCAAAAATATTCTTTAACAAATCCAGGCTTTGTGGGACTCTTACAAAAATTATTCTTAAAAAAATCACTCCTCGTAGCTCTAGAGTAGTATTCTTAGAATTCTGACTATCTATTCCATCATCTTAGAAAAAGTATAATTGCCTATGACATTGAACAAATTAACAACATATGCCCGTCATATCATATGTCCGCCTTAATGCCCCCACATTAACATGAAAAAAGAAGAAGAACAAATACGAACAAAGTTTGCCAATTATTGCAAATCAACAAGCAGAAAAGTAATTCATCTTTGAGAAGATTTCCATTGAATTACAGAAAAAAAGTTTGATTACCAGCATAAAGTACCGCCATATGGATGTACATTTGCCACATCATGTAAGAAGAAAAACAGCAGCAACAACAACAACATCATCCGCCATAAATGAAACACATTTGTTGCTCCTGGCTAAGTTCTGTTGGCTTACTTCCTTCGACTGTGGTTTCCCTTACAATGCGATATTGCCTACATATGGCATATCGAGTTCTGTTCGGTTCATTCCCCCTCTCCTTACATCTCATGCATTTAACATATTCCTAGAATGGCAGCAACTGAATCCAATCCCAACCCCAACGCCAACAGCAACAACGAATAATAATGGCTGTCAGTTTTTGTTTCGACAAGAGGCTTAAAGATCCGACCAAGAATAGCTCACGCTTTTTTATTCCGGCCATAAAACAAACATCCAACCGAGAGACAGACAGACAACTTACCATTTTTTTTTTGTTTTTTGCTGAGTTTATATTGGACACAATAAGATTACCAGCATCAAAATAATTAGGAGATGTCATGTCCATGCTTACCTGTAATGAAATGGAAAAGGAAGATGGAAAAAAATGAATATTGCCTGTAAGTAAATACATTAAAGGATGCTTTTCCATATTCCATTCTTTATTTTTTCGTATAAATGATGTAAAAAAGAACGAAGAAAATTAAATAAAGAATAAAAGGGATGAAAAAAACACGAGGAAGAAAAAATGGACGTGTAATGAAATCCAATATAGCGGAACGTATGATGAATGTTAATTGTAGTCATCATCATTAATCATACGTTCGCTCATGGGATGCTAATGAATCCATTGTGTAAACGGGGAAAGGAAAATACAGGATAATGATGTTTCATATTTTCATTAAATTCCTTGAAAAAAATCTTTTTAAAAAATCCATGTCTCTGGTAGACCCTTGAAAAAAATATTTAAAAAAATCCACGCCTTTGTTAGACCCTTGAAAAAAATATTTAAAAAAATCCACGCCTTTGTTAGACCCTTGAAAAAATATTTAAAAAAAATCCACGCCTTTGTTAGACCCTTGAAAAAATATTTAAAAAAAATCCACGCCTTTGTTAGACCCTTGAAAAAATATTTTTAGAAAATCCACGCCTTTGTTAGACCCTTGAAAAAATATTTTTAGAAAATCCACGCCTTTGTTAGACCCTTGAAAAAATATTTTTAGAAAATCCACGCCTTTGTTAGACCCTTGAAAAAATATTTTTAGAAAATCCACGCCTTTGTTAGACCCTTGAAAAAATATTTTTAGAAAATCCACGCCTTTGTTAGACCCTTGAAAAAATATTTTTAGAAAATCCACGCCTTTGTTAGACCCTAGAAAAAATATTTTTAGAAAATCCACGCCTTTGTTAGACCCTTGAAAAAATATTTTTAGAAAATCCACGCCTTTGTTAGACCCTTGAAAAAATATTTTTAAAAAATCCACGCCTTTGTTAGACCCTTGAAAAAATATTTTTAGAATATCCACGCCTTTGTTAGACCCTTGAAAAAATATTTTTAGAAAATCCACGCCTTTGTTAGACCCTTGAAAAAATATTTTTAGAAAATCCACGCCTTTGTTAGACCCTTGAAAAAATATTTTTAGAAAATCCACGCCTTTGTTAGACCCTTGAAAAAATATTTTTAGAAAATCCACGCCTTTGTTAGACCCTTGAAAAAATATTTTTAAAAAATCCACGCCTTTGTTAGACCCTTGAAAAAATATTTTTAGAAAATCCACGCCTTTGTTAGACCCTTGAAAAAATATTTTTAAAAAATCCACGCCTTTGTTAGACCCTTGAAAAAATATTTTTAGAATATCCACGCCTTTGTTAGACCCTTGAAAAAATATTTTTAGAAAATCCACGCCTTTGTTAAGAACTCTAGAAAATAAGGACTCTAGAAAATCCACGCCTTTGTTAAGAACTCTAGAAAATAAGGACTCTAGAAAATCCACGCCTTTGTTAAGGACTCTAGAAAATCCACGCCTTTCTTAAGGACTCTAGAAAATCCACGCCTTTGTTAGACCCTTGAAAAAATATTTTTAAAAAATCCACGCCTTTGTTAGACCCTTGAAAAAATATTTTTAGAATATCCACGCCTTTGTTAGACCCTTGAAAAAATATTTTTAGAAAATCCACGCCTTTGTTAGACCCTTCAAAAAATATTTTTAGAAAATCCACGCCTTTGTTAGACCCTTGAAAAAATATTTTTAGAAAATCCACGCCTTTCTTAGACCCTTGAAAAAATATTTTTAGAAAATCCACGCCTTTGTTAGACCCTTGAAAAAATATTTTTAGAAAATCCACGCCTTTGTTAGACCCTTGAAAAAATATTTTTAGAAAATCATCGCCTTTGTTTGTTGGAATTATTGAATCTCCACGATACGATCGTACAACACACATGATGAGTAATTGTGACATGATCGCAGAGTGCGATTCACACTAGTTGTAAATATTGTTGTTGTAGTATTAAGGTTTCATGCGTAGTGTGTAAGAAAGAAGTTGTCACTCGTAATAAAGTTCTCAACCAGTAAAGAAGTCTTTCGTTTTATTGAAGCTGCAAACACATAAAAAGTTAATCGTACAATAGGTTATGGGCCCAGGACACTCGACGGTGAAATAAAAAGTGCATCAGAATAAGGACAACGATAAGGATAATTAATTGGAAATAATAGTATTGGACAAGGTGAAAATTAAGCAAAGTGTACCCCGGACAACTCTTAGGAAACTGAATTGAAAATTAATGGAAATTGAGTTGTGACAAGGAAAGTCAGAGGATCATCGCATTTGGAAAACGGAAAGGCAAAGTTGAGAAATAGCTAATATCAATCTGTGTGATTGAGAGTGTCCAGTGAGAAACATTGAAGTTTATGGAACATTTTGTTAGTTAACTGTGTGTCAGTTATTTCGTGTGTCGAAAGCAAAACAAGCAAAATGTCTTCAATGTATACGATTGAAAAGTTAGAGGAGAATAACTACGAGTCATGGTGTTTGCAGATGAAGGCAGTACTAGTCCACCAAGATCTGTGGGACGTGATATCCGAGGAGGAGACTCCAGATAAAACTGCAACATGGAAAATGCGAGATCAGAAGGCGATGGCAACGATCACATAAAGAGCTGTAAGTCGGCAAGAGAAGCGTGGGACAGTTTGAGTGCGGTACATCGACCAAAAGGCCCAGTGAGGAAGGTGTCACTATTTAAGAGGCTGCTCAATATGAGAATGGAGGAAGGCGAAGGAATCCAACTCTACCTGTCCGAGTTTACGTCAGTCGTAGACAAGTTAGCTGACGCAGGTATCGAGTTAAGTGAAGAGATCTTAGTGATATTGATCCTCGCCAGTTTGCCAAATAGCTTCGAAAATTTAGTGGTTGCTTTGGAATCGCGGGACGATTTACCTAAGCTGTGTGCATTAAAGGTAAAGTTGTCAGAGGAGAGCGAACGACGAAAATCATTAGTAAATATTAAAGATGAATATTCCAATCAGGCGTTTATGGCTCAACGCACAATGAATAGCAACAACAACAAGGGTACAGTGTCCAATACGCAAAAGCAAAGATGTAGCAACAACAACGCAGGTAGCCGCAAAAAGAGTTGGGGTGCAAACAAAAATAGAACGCGCACACAAAATTTTAGATGCTACAGTTGCGGCGGCAGAGGACATTACGCAGTGCAATGCAAAGCAGAGAAAAAGGGGAACGAGCATGCGTACACAGTCATAAGCAAGAATGACAACAACAACACAAACAAGAACATTTGGTGTTTAGATAGCGGTGCTTCTTCACATTTATGCAGCGATCGTAATTTGTTTACGCAGTTTGAGCATCATCATGAAGAGATCTCCCTAGCAAATAATAAAACGGTTCATGCGAAAGGCAAGGGGAGAGTGCTCATAAATGAAGGGGACATCGAGCTCAATGATGTGTTGTTTGTGCCTAACCTGCAGTGTAATTTTATATCGGTAGGCAGAGTAGCGGCAAAACATGAAGTTAAATTTGGAGCAAAATGTGCGCAGATAATAGACAACCAGCGAAGAGTTGTGCTGACCGCTAGAAGGGTTGGAAATTTGTTTTTGTTCAGCGAGCCGAAAAAAAATGTGTTTCTTATGAAAACAAAAACAAATTCAACAAGGTGCCGTTACGGTCATCAGAATGGGGAGAGCCCACTGAGACGAAATGCTGATGCAATAAATAATCCGAATGTGTTTCGAAACCCAAGACAAAGGAGAACAGTTAGGTCAACCATAGTCGATCCCTTGTGAGGGGACTGCATGCAGGAGGAGCATGAATTATTATTCTTACAATTTAGTAGTTAAATACTGTGTGTATTATTTTTGATTTGTAATGTGTTTACAATGTATGTAAGAATTAATAAATAAATGGTTGAGTTTTGTTTGGGCATGTGTGTATGTGTGTTGAGGAGGAGTGTTGGAATTATTGAATCTCCACGATACGATCGTACAACACACAACACACATGATGAGTAATTGTGACATGATCGCAGAGTGCGATTCACACTAGTTGTAAATATTGTTGTTGTAGTATTAAGGTTTCATGCGTAGTGTGTAAGAAAGAAGTTGTCACTCGTAATAAAGTTCTCAACCAGTAAAGAAGTCTTTCGTTTTATTGAAGCTGCAAACACATAAAAAGTTAATCGTACAATATTGTTAGACCCTTGAAAAAATGAAAAAATCCACCCCTATGTTAGGTTAATGGAAAAAATATTTTGAAAAAATCCACAATTACTACTTTCGATGAAAATCCACTGTCCACACCTGAAGCTGTCCCTCCATTAGAACAATTTGAAAGGTAACATTGTTGCCATTTCCGAAACCTCATAAATTCCCTTTCAATTTAATTAACCACATCCTGTGTGGGTGTAAGTGTTTGTCGGTGTTACTATGGTGGCTGATGGTACCTCTTTCAGGGCCACTTTAGTCCAACAGTCAGTCAGCCAGCCATTCAGCCGGCCACCAAAACTCTTGCCTTAATTTGTGCCATTGCTTAACCAAATTGCATGACTTTGACTAATTGCGTGTGAGTGGTTAAATGGGTATTTTACCAATTTATAAATGGTTGGCTAGAATATAGATGGACGTGTGTCTGTGTGTGTGTGACTTCAGTTTCAAGGATTAGCCATAAAAGGAAGAAAAAGAACAAAAAAACAGAGAAAAACATGAAAGACAAGAAAACATGGCCAAAACGACCTAAAAACAAGTTTCAGTAACATGCACTTGTTGATGACGTCAAAGATAACTGAAAAGGATGGAAAAAACGTACAAACTCCTACAACAAACACTAACACACTTACAAACATGTCACAACAACATGGAGAACTTTACTTTTTACCACACTCTCGATACACTGCCTCTTTCCCTCTTCGAAGGGATCCTAACGAAAATTTCCTCTACAACAAATTGCATGGAACAATGGAAATGTTCGACCAGCTCCTTTTTTATTATATAAAAAAAGTTTGAAAGTGAAAGTCATGTTTTTGTTGTTGTTATTGTTCTTGTAAAAGTTAAAGGGAAAACATTGTCATCAGAACTTGTGTCGTATGACAAGCCATCGACATGGAATATTAAATGTTGGGTGGTGAACAGAAAATTTAATAAAGTTTTAAGGAATTTAAGAAAATAATTTTCAAAAAAAAAAAAAACCAAAACCTCTTTTCATAAAAATCTTAGTCGTGAATATTTTAAAAAATATTTTTTGAGGAGCCATCCTCCTCAAGGCGTTGATTTTTTAAAAAATATTTTTTGAGCCGCCATCCTCCACAAGGCGTTGATTTTTTAAACGAATATTTTTTCAGACACCATCCTCCACAAGGCGTGGATTTTTTAAACGAATATTTTTTGGGGTTTTAACAATTTTTTTGAGCCACATATTACCCATTGAAAAATGCTAAACAATATAAGAATTGTCTTATTATTCGTCACCCTTCATCCTCTAAAATTTTGTAAAAATTTATTTTCTCTTCAATTCATTTGTTTTGGTTTTCCATCACCAAAACTTTACCAATATCTTTCACATCAGGACAAGTATTGACAGCACGCATATTTGTTTAACATAATTATTGAAGAAGAAAAAAAGCGGACAACTCCTTCTACAAGAAAGACATGTCCTTCGTTATGAAATATGAAACGTCTTGTGTTGTAGATGTGTCTGTGTGTGTGCGTCTGTGTTATTGATTGTTAACACAACACAAATAACCATCCCCTTTGGCTTTGTTAAACATGACAGTGTAAAAATAAAACACAAATATCTAAACAGAGTGTTAAAATAAATATTTTATGGAGAATAGAAAGAAAATATTAAGGAAAATGGAATGAAAGGGAATCATGGTGATTTCGTGGAATACAGAAGATGAGTAAATAGAAAAAGGATTTTTAACAGATGCTACGCAGCACAAAATAACGAGGATTTTCATATCAAGGCAGATCATTACATCCTTCAAGTTTTTTGGTATAGAATTTCATAAGTCGCCTAAATTGTCAAAGAAAAGGAACAGTAAATTTTAGTTATTTTCTTTTGAACTTTTTTAACTCAAATCTCCTTTGGAGTATAATAGCCTCCATAGTGCTCTTTTTCTCCCCAAGACCCCAATAAAAAATTATGACGACTGCAATTTATCTAAAGCGTATTTTATTGTAGTTCACTTTTTCTATTTTCCCCTAATTTTTTTATTCCATTAGACCTGAATGGTAGTTTTGCAAGCCTATTTGGTTTTGCTAAAAATACAATTTCTTTGGTTAGTTTTGTCTGTTCTACTGCGATAAAGTCCTTGGTCTATTCATGAACATTTGCCGGGATTGCTTCTTTCTATTCACAAGAAATTTTCTTTACTTTTTTTCTTTCTTGTATTTAAGTTTTTTTTTTATTATTGTTGTGTAAAATGTCTCACAATAGTACATCGTTTTTCAATTTATGTCGTACTGAGTCGTTTTTCCGACCAGCTTATTCACGGATGATAAATTGTCATTTGATGTTGTTGTCGGTGTTTCTTTTCTTATGAGCTTATAAATGGTCCACAATCCCTTTGTGGTCCGGTTGATGCAAAAGGTTGTCAACCTGTTAACAGATGATAGCTGTGTTTTGTTGTTTTTTGGACAAAAACGTGAAAGTCATCCACTTTAAAAAGTCATACTGTGTTATTAATAAAAAATTAATAAAAGTATTTTGACAATTATAAAGACAAAGATTATCACAGAATATTTAGGTATATTTGTTATGACCTACTACTTGGATTTGTAGTGGTAAGAGGAGTTGTACGCATTTTTCTCTCCTTCAAAAATTACCTATGTGAAATATGCTGGAAAAGTTTTGGTGATGGGAAAATAACAAGGGAAAAGTCAATTTTCACGAGAAAATTAATTGTAACAAAATATTGAAGATAACGAATAATTTGGGAGGATGAAGGGTGACGAATATTTTAAAGATTTTAAAATATTTTTTCAGGAGCTTTTTAAGCAACCATGGTTTTTTCAACAACCATCTTTAGGCGTGGATTTTTTCTAAATTTATTTTTCAACGACCAAAATGGGCGTGTTTTCAGGGTATTAAAGCTTTGTGCATCCCCAATAGTTTGTAACGCCGCGAAAAATTGATCTTCGACCCACCTTTAAGTATACCGATCGTCATATCTGGACTAGCTGAGTCGATCTAGACATGTGTGTTCGTCCGTCAGTCCGTCCGTCTGTTCATTATAATTTGTAAACACGATACAGGCCACATTTAAGGACCAATCTTTACGAAATTTTGCATTTAGGATGGGTTTTGGCCAATGAAGACCCCTATTGTTTTTGGTAAAGATCGGTTAATATTTAGGGAATAAAATGGAACAAATACTTAATTTTTGTAATTTTTCTGTTCGCTCCACAGGTCCAAATTATGGCCCGAACATCGCGAAATGTTACATGGAGAACGGGATCGGGATAAATAATAAGCATACCTGTTTTGATATAGATCGGTCAATATGGGCCCTCAAATTACAAAATTTGTATTCTACAGCGTATATATTTACTCCTGAAGGACATGGACGTTTTGATACCTATTATATTGTCGTATGTACTCGGATGTGGGATTTACTCCTAAATATCTATTGGTGGTTACGTTTTCAGATATTATTCAGTTACCCATTACCACACTAGAGGGCGGAAGTATAGTTCAGATCGCTTTGCAATTTTCCATGAGCTTCCAGTTATTGTCAAGGACAACGCCAATAATTTTCGGTGATGATCATATAGTAATTTTGGGATGAAGTAGACCGAAAAGCTTTTTTTTTGTGTTTTTTTTTTGTTTGATTCGAGCTATAGGCTACAATTATAAGGCGAACATCACAATACAGCCCACAGTGAAGGGAGTATTATTAAGTATTAATTGGAAGGCATACACTGAATATCGGTAATATTCGGAAAATATTTCGGTGTAAGGAAGAGGTATTGTTGTCCTCTAATCGGGCATGAAATATTACCCAGGCTCGGAATAAAAATCCGCAGAAAGATAGAGTTCTGTGGTAGTTGTGTAGGGTATCGTATGGTCGGCCCCGTCCGACTATACTGCTCCGCTTACTGGTTTAAATATATTTTTCAAGTACCTTATATAGGCGTGGGTTTTTTTTCATTTTTTTTTCTACAACCTAATATACGTGTGGATTTTTATACCCTTCACTACACTGTGGTACAGGGTATTATGTCTTAGTGCATATGTTTGTAACAGGCAAAAGGAAACGAGAAAGACACATGGTTCCTTTTGAGAATATACGTAGAATCACTTTCTAAGTCGATTTATGCATGTTTGTTCGTCCGTCCATGTCAAATTGTAAACAAAGTACAGGTCGCATTTTTGATTCGAATTGGATGAAATTTGGCACAGCTCATTTATTTGGCCCAAGGACGAACCCTATGAAATTGGGAAAAATCGGTCCAGAGTTAGATATAGCTCTAGAACGATGTGTGTTAAATTTCGTAGAAATCGGTTCATATATCGATATAGCGCCCATATATATATATATATATATATATATATTTATTATATATATATTTTTGTACAATTTTATGTAAATAGTGCGCCAAAGTCCCATATATCTTTCGATTTTCACGAAATTTGGCAGAGCATTCTGAATCAGGTCTAGAAAAATGTGTGTTAAATTTCGTGAAAAGCGGTTCAGATTTAGATATAGCTCCCTTGTATATTTTCGTCCGATTTTAGGTAAATAGTGCACCAAAGTCCCTGTATATCCTTAGATTTTCACGAAATTTGACAGAACATTCTGAATTTGGCCCAGAATTATGTGTGCTAAGTTTTGTGAAAATCTGTTCAGATATAGATAAAGCTCCCATATATATTTTCGCCCGATTTCATGTAAATGGTGCACCAAAGTCCCTACATATCTTTCGATTTGCACGAAATTTGGCATAGCGTACTGAATTAAGTCTAGTAAGATGTGTGTTAAATTTCATAAAAATCGGTTCAGATTTAGATATTGCTCCCATATATATATTCGTCCGATTTTATGTAAATGGTGCACCAAAGTCCCTATATATCCTTCGATTTGCATAGCGTACTGAATTAAGTCTGGAATAACTTGACACACGTCAATGTGAAATTTTAAATTTTTTTTCAGGGATTTTATGTAAGGGTGGATTTTCCAAAAAAATGTTGAACGACCATACAAAGACGTGGATTTAAGTGCTCCTACTTTACAATTAGCTTCATTTGAAATTCTTACCTTTTGAAATTTAAATATTAAATATTAATGATGTTGGATTTTTTGATTATTCAAATGTATACATTAATACAGTTTCCGATTTTCTCTGCTCTTCACATTGACTCAATTTGAAATACGATTTTCAAGCGAAATTTCATTTTCACTTTCCCCAGGAAAAATCTTTTATTCATATTCGGTTTCCATTCACTTTTCAATTGGCTGTTTGACTGACTGACAGACTATAGTCTTATAAATTTTTAATGATGATGATGATGAATATCCTTCGTCATACAGTCATCAATTGTTTTTGTGTTTGTATGGGTAAAATTTAAGAGCAAAAAGTCACACAAATAAACACGTGCATTAATTTTGGATTCAAGTTCGAATTCAGATGAAATGTCAAGTAGGTTCATCAAAACTTACGATTTTATTTGGAGTTGAATTCGAAACACCCCAGAATTAACTTTGAAAAACTCATCTTGGACCTGGTACAAAGAGTCACACTGGGTCAGGTGTGTAGAATTGTTGGCAGAGGTAAAATTTTTTGAGGCTCTATTCTCAATTTCTTCCACAGTTCCAAAACTTGTAGATTGTCCATCAATAACAAGGCCATGGTTGCGTATAAGTAATGGAATTTAAGTCAACAATACTCATACACCCCGGTGTATTGTCATTTCTTCAAATTCTTTAAAAATTCCAAAGAAAATTGCTATTTGATCACTTTCCTTTAATGAGTACAAGAAAGAAAAACACATTCATTACTCTTATCAGCAATGCAATATAATCCCCTTCTTTTCTTTATTCTAAAGCTACTGCCTCTAGTCCATAACTCAAAACCAAGAAGTGCATAGCCTGGCGGTAGGTAACTGATGCGTTTGGTTTATTGAAAAGAAAATTAATTAGGAAAAAAACTTATTTTCTACTCTTTTTTTCCCAGTTATGATTTGTAGATATTTTCTTGTGATAGCCAATGATTAATGTGCAGAAAAATAAGAAGTTTATCAAGAAGGGAGAGAGAATGAAAGGAAAAAAAATAAAATAAAAAAATTGGCTGGTGGGTGAAAATATTATTTAAAAGTTAACGTCTTGCAGAGCAGCTAAGGTTGGCTCAAAAAGTATTCTTAAAAAAAATCATGCCTTGTTGGTCAGATTGTAACGCAATAAAAATCTTAAAAAAAACAGGCTTTGTATTGTGTATGGTGTTTTAAAAAATTATGAAAATATATGCAATATCCTTCAAATATATTGCACTGATACCCCATAACCATTCCGAAGAGTAAACAAATATACACGAAAGAAACTTCGAACATCCTTTGACTTGCAAAAGAGATTCCTCATGAGACATCAATACAATTGCATTGAATACTACAGACCGAGGGGTATTGATTGCAACACTACAACACTCAAACACACATGCATATATACAATAAGGGTCGGTGGTCGGTGACCATGTGAAAGAACGAAAGAAAATCTTCAACACAAATTGACTTGATGTTGTCGGACTTTTGCTTTACATTGACTTTCTTATATGGAAATTGTTGTTGTATTTTTTTATTGTTTTGATGCAGCTATTGTTTTTGTCGGCCATCCCTGTGGGAATTTCCAGAATATACAATTGCATGCTGCATTTTTATATTTTATTGTTTTCTTTCCCCTCACATTTACACAAACAAATCCTCCGGGGGGATTCGGTCATGTTTCTCTGTTCATATTTTCTTTTAAATTTCGGGTTACTTAGGAATTTAAAAACATTGTACTAGATTTTTTCAAAGTACTTAAAAAATATTTTTTTTAAAAATCGAAAAAAAAATTTAAGAAATCCACGCCTATATAATGTGTTGTGGTTGTTTGTTGAAAAAATATTTTTAAACCAGTGAGCAGAGCAGTATAGTCGGACGGGGCCGACCATATGATACCCTACACAACTACCACGAAAATCAAACTTTCTGCGGTTCTATATTCTGAGCCTGGGCAATATTTCTAGATATTTGCACGCTTTTTACCGATTATAGATCAACAACTCCACTTTCTAACCCTGGCATATTTTCCAAATAAAATAAAAAACGTTCACTTTAGGTTTTGGTTGATTTGACCCTCGGAATATATCGGTCAATATTCCGAGGGTCAAATCAACCAAAACCTATAGTGAACGTTTTTTATTTTATTGGGAAAATATGCCAGGGTTAGAAAGTGGAAAGAAAATCTAAACAGCCGCTCTAAGTACTTGGTCAGATCCCCTTCACCTTGTAAAATATGTGATATTCTGCATATAATAATTGCCTCTAGAGCAACTAGAAAATCTGACAAAATTAAAGTTTTCGGTTCATTGCACCCCCTGAATAAAATCTCAACTTCTCCGAAAACTATAGCCGTCGTCCTTGACCATAATCGGAAGTTCCTGTACAATTTCAAAGCTATCAGCGCGACATTTCCGTCCTCTAATGGAGTAATAGTAATACTATACACATAGTTTCACATCTGAGTACATACAGCCATAAGTTTGGCATCAGTTTGAAGGTCAACAACTCCTCTTGGATATACCAGCAACTTCTCGGGTGTATGTCCTTCAGGAGCAAGTATATACGCCCCAGAATACAAATTTTGTATTTTTTCACACGAAAGTCAGTGTCCATTTGACCTGCTAAATATTGACCGATCTTTATCAAAACAGGCAGCGTATTCGTTGGCACGATCCTCTTCTCCATGTAAAATTTCACGATGTTCGGACCATCACTGCGGCCTCTGGAGCGACCAGAAAAACCGAAAAAAATTAGGTATTTAGTCCATTTCATCCCTTAAATATTAACCGATCTTTAGCAAAAACAATAAGGCCCAATGAAGAGGCCAAACCTATCCTCCATGCAAAATTTGGTGAAGATTGGTCCATAACTGTGGCCCGTATCGTGTTTACAAATTATAATGGACGGACAGACACACATGCCTAGATCGACTCAGCTAGTCGAGATATGCCGCTCGGTATACATAAAGGTGGGTCTAGGACCAATATTTCGCGGCGTTACAAACATTTGGGGCTGCACAAAGCTATAATACCCTGACAACATAGTTGTGAAAAGGTATAAAAATCCAAGCATCGATAAGGTACACTTCTTGTATAGGTCCTTAAAAAAATATTCTTTTGAAAAATCCAATCCTCGATAAGGTACACTTCTTGTATAGGTCCTTGACAAAATATTCTTTAAAAACTCCACGCCTTGTATAGGTCCTTAAAAAAATATTCTTTTGAAAAATCCAATCCTCGATAAGGTACACTTCTTGTATAGGTCCTTGACAAAATATTCTTTTGAAAAATCCAATCCTCGATAAGGTACACTTCTTGTATAGGTCCTTGACAAAATATTCTTTAAAAAATCCACGCCTTGTATAGGTCCTTAAAAAAATATTCTTTTGAAAAATCCAATCCTCGATAAGGTACACTTCTTGTATAGGTCCTTGACAAAATATTCTTTAAAAACTCCACGCCTTGAAAAAATATTTTTTAAAAAATCCACGCCTTGTATAGGTCCTTGAAAAAATATTCCTTAAAAAATCCACGCTTTGTATAGGTCCTTTAAAAAAACCACGCATTGTATCGGCCCGTGAAAAAATATTCTTTAAAAAATCCACGCCTTGTATTGGTCGTTGAAAAAATATTCTTTAAAAAATTCAAGCCTTGTACTGGTCCTTGAAAAAATATTCCTTAAAAATCCACGCCTTGTATAGGTCCTTGAAAAAATATTCTTTAAACATCCACGCCTATATGAGGTGGTTGAAAATATATTTTCAAAAAATACGTTTTTAAATTTTGATCATGTCTATCCATTACAAAAATCCAAACTTTTTTAGAACTACATGGGCTTTTATTATTGACAAAACATTTAAATTATTTATTGCCAGTGAATAATAAAGTTCTAGTTCATTTATAAACATTCCAGCCAACTAAGTTAAACAATTTTCTCACACTCAGCTTTTTGTAGAACTCGCACTACTCATAGCCATTTTCATTTGTCTATAACTCACACACACACCCATCCATACTGACAGCAAAAAAAAAATCCTTATGAACAGACACACACACGAACACATAATGAACTTTTCAATAGAGCTTTTGTTGTTTTTATTTCCGTTTTTAGAGGCAATGTTTGTTTTTAGAGGAAGCAATGAAGCAAAAAACCTCCGAACACACTTCGACGTGCACACACTCACACAGATACACACTTACACTCACAGATAGATGTAAACATTCTACACAACCCCTTTACTAACTCACTACTCCATATCTATGCCACCTCCAAACTGCTGCTTCAAAGTATTTTTAGCTTTTATTTGTTTTATGCAAATGAATCGGATCGGCGGAACATCGACTGCCACTGCTGCTGGAGTACATAATGGCCGAACAAAGCTCTACTAACAGCGGCAATGGCCAATTTTCATGGCATAAAAATTGTTTGTATGCTGAGGATTTCATGTTTTTTTTTTTTTTTTTCTACAAAATCAATATTTCAGTTAGTCGGGTGGGAGTCAACCATGGCGGGGAGGCAATGTAGCTTTAAATAAATTGAAAGCGAAGAGGGGGGAAAAATGGACAATTTCAACGAACTCTGGATTAGCGTTAATGGTGGCAGGCTGATCCAACTGATTGAAGTGCTTAAACGGATATCATTGTGTAACACTTTCAATGTTTGTGTTTTATTTTCGCTGTAATCACTGGAAGTGAAATTGAAAAGTGGAAAAATTTTAGTTTTTCTAGAAAAGTAGAAAAATGGTGGGAAACAAATGGGAATTAAAAGGAATCTCGATTTTACAAATACCTAAAATTGGATTTCTAAAAATATTTTTTATTAGATATTTGAAATTAATTTTTCTAGGACTAGGACATAACGGTGGATTTTTTTACCCTACACAACTATGTGGTCAGGGTATTATAGCTTTGTGCAGCCCCAAAAGTTTGTAATGCCGCGAAATATTGGTCCCAGACCCACCTTTAAATATACCGGTCGTCATATCTCGACTAGCTGAGTCGATCTAGACATGTGTATCCGTCCGTCCATTATAATTTGTAAACACGATACAGGCCACAGTTATAGACCAATCTTCACGCAATTTTGCATGTAGGATGGGTTCTGGCCAATGAATACCCCTATTTTTTGGTCAAGATCGGTTAATATTTAGGGGATGAAATGGACCAAAAACTTTATTTTCGTATGATTTTCTGGTCGCTCCAGACGCCGCAATTATGGTCCAAACATCGAAAATTTTTGCATGGAGAAGGTGATCGGACCAAAGAATAAGCATGGATGTTTTGATAAAGATCGGTCAATATTTAGCGCGTCAAACGGACCCTGACTTTTTTGTGACAAAATTTGTATTCTATGGCGTATATGTTTACTCCCGAAGGTCCCGAGAAGTTGATAGTATATCCAAGAGGAGTTGTTGACCTTAAAATTGATACCAATTATGTGGTGGTTGTATGTACTCGGATGTCTGTGTTACACTCAAATATTTAAAGGTGCTTACGTATTCAGATATCATTTAGTAACCCACAATAGGGGCGGAAAAATCGCGCTGATCGCTTTGAAATTTTCCATGAAGTTCCAGTTATGGTCATGGACAACGCCTACAATTTTCGGTGATGATCAGACTAAAATTTTGGGATGAAATGGACCGAAAACTTAAATTTTTGTGTGTGTTTCGAGTCGAATATAATCTGAACATCACAACACAACCCACCATGAAGGGAATCTGGACAAGTAATTAGAAGGGCTGTACTGAATATTCGAAAATGTAAGGAAGAGGTGCTGTTGACCAGAAAGTTAGAGTTCCGTGGTAGTTGTGTAGGGTATCGTATGGTCGGCCCCGTCCGACTATACTACTCCGCTCACTGGTTTTAAAATAATTTTTCAAGGAGTCTACGCCTTCTTAGGATCCTATTCTAAGAAGGCGTAGATGGTTTGAAATATTTTTTCAAAGAGCATTAAAAGGGTCTTAAGAAGGCGTAGATGTTTGAAATATTTTTTCAAGGAGTATAAAAAGAGTTTTAGAAGGCGTAGATTTATTGAAATATTTTTTCAAGGAGTATAAAAATGGTCTAAAATGGCGTAGATTCTTTGAAATATTTTTTTAAGGTGTATAAAATGGGTCCTAAAAAGGCGTAGATTTTTTGAAATATTTTTCAGATGCAGATGTAGAAGATGTAGATTTTTTTAACTAATTTTTCATGAGTCCTAATAAGGCGTAGATTTTTTTAAATAATTTTTCATACCCTTCACCACACTGTGGTACAGGGTATTATGTCTTTGTGCATATGTTTGTAATAGGCAAAAGGAAACGATGTAGACACATGGTTCCTTTTGAGAATATGCATGGAATCACTTTCTGAGTCGATTTACGCATGTCCATCTGTCTGTCCGTCCGTCCATGTATTTATTGTGAACAAAGTACATGTCGCATTTATGATCCGAATTGGATGAAATTTCGCATAGATCACTTATTCGCCCCAAGGACGAACCCTATTGAAATTGGGAAAAATGGGTTCAGATTTAGATATAGCTCCCATATATATTTTCGTTCGATTTAATGTAAATGGTGTAGCAAAGTCCCTATATATCTTTCGATTTGCACGAAATTTGGCATAGCGTAATGAATTTGGTCTAGAATGATGTGTGTAAAGTTTCCTGAAAATCGGTTCAGATTTAGGTATAGCTCTCATATCTATTTTCGTCCGATTTAATGTAAATGGTGTAGCAAAGCCCCTATATATCTTTCGATTTGCACGAAATTTGGTATAGAGTAATGAAAATCGGTTCAGATTTAGATATAGCTCTCATACATATTTTCGTCCGATTTTATGTAAATGGTGCACCAAAGTCCCTATTTATCTTTCGATTTGCACGAAATTTGGCACAGCTTAATGAATTAGGTCTAGAACGATGCGTGTTAAGTTTCCTGAAAATCGGTTCAGATTTAGATAAAGCTCTCATATATATTTTCGTCCGATTTAAGGTAAATGGTGCACCAAAGTCCCTATTTATCTTTCGATTTGCACGAAATTTGGCATAGCGTCATGAATTAAGTCTAGAATGACGTGTGTTAAGTTTCGTGAAAATCGGTTCAGATATAGATATAGCTCCCATATATATTTTCGTCCGATGTAAATGGTATACCAAAGCCCCTATATATCTTTCGATTTGCACGAAATTTGGCATAGCGTAATGAATTAGGTCTAGAACGGCGTATGTTAAGTTTCGTGAAAATCGGTTCAGATTTAGATATAGCTTCTATATCGGACCATATGAGAAAGGTAATATCGGTTGCAGAATGAAATGTTTATGGATCCACTTTGATGTTAATTGCCCTTCAAAAATGCAATGTCTGTTAGGGTTCATCTGTTCACCCAAAGTGGTGAAGGGTATCATATAGTCGGCCCCGTCCGAATTCACTACTTTCCTTACTGGTTGAAAATATTTTTCATGGGTCGTAAGAAGGCGTAGCTTTTTTAAAATATTTTTTTCATGGGTCCCAAGAAGGCGTAGATTATTTAAAATATTTTTTCATGGGTCCCAAGAAGGCCTAGATTTTTTAAAATATTTTTTCATGGCTCCTAAGAAGGCGTATATTTTTTTGATAAAAATATTTTTGTTTAAATATTTATACTTCAAATTCCTTTAACCTCTCTACAATGTTACAGTTCAGTATATATTTTCGAAATTAATTAGTTTATTAAAAAATGGAATGGAATGAAATTTACAAAATATTAACATAGCTTGATAATATCCAATGATAATTATAATAATATCAACAGTAGCAACAACAACAAATCCTCTCTGAATTAATTTGTCACAAGGATATGAAAGCAAAAATACTACCATCGCATGGCATGCCAGGGCAGTCATTCGAGGGGAAATAAAACAATAACAGACACACACACACACTCACTGACATATATCAGCCGTGCTGTAAAATATTATTTTACTGATTTACATAATGATATTTGGTCATAATTAAAATTCTCATATGAGATATGTCAAGCCCTATTCGGCGTATTCAACAAATAAAACAACAGCAGGAAAAACAACAATGACAGCAAAATGTTTGTAAAGAAAATTGAAAATTAAATGGCAATGACAACCCAGCAAACAATTTCATATGAAGTAGGGAAATTTTATCTGCCTACTTTATGGATCTAAGGAAGTCTTTCGCAAGGAAAATCATTCCTGCGACTGTGGTTCCTTGTAATGTAAGGCCGCCTTCTTTATTTATATTAAAGTAACTTATCGAGAATTTCGCCACATTGGTTTTAAACAATTTTTTTGATTAGTCTAGGTTTGCTGGGTATTTTTGGGCATTTGTCCTTTAAATATGTCTGAATATCGCCTGCCATCAACATTTAAATAGAAATGGTAAAAAATGGAGAGACAACAGACAGTTGAAAATTTATAGCTTTATTGCTGGGCGATACCGAGAGCGAAGCCGAGCAAGAGGTGGTTGCCATTGGTGGTTACACTTCAAATAGTTTTATATAATAAATGACAATGTTATACGCCTGAAATAAGGTTATTGTTATATTGTGTCCTTTTTGCCATAAAAAATAAAAACATGGTTGACATTTATGAATTTAAATTTTTTGCTACGCAGCGCAATATTCTTAAATGTTTCAAATTACCGACGTTTATTGTGGAGCAGTAAACGTGGTGATGGAATTTTATTTAAGTTTTCCGATTTTATGGATATTTAAAGACAAAAAGGATAATGGAGATAAAAGAGCGAATTTTTTCGTGGATCATAAGAAGGCTTAGATTTCATAAAAATATTTTTAAGGGTCTTAAAAGGCGTAGATTTTTTAAATAAAATTTCCAAGGGTCTTACGAAGGCGTAAATTTTTTAAATAAAATTTCCAAGGGTCTTACGAAGGCGTTAATTTTTTTAGATACATTTTCAAGGGTCCTAAGATGGCGTCAAATTTTTAAAAGAATTTTTTCAGGTGTCCTCAGCTGGCGTAGGATTTTTAAAAGAATTTCAGAGGATCCCCAGAAGGTTTCAAGGGTCTCCAGAGGGCATAGATTATTAAAAATATTTTTTCTAGGGTCTTATGAACGGGTAGATTTTTAAAAATAATTTTCAAGGATCTTAAGAAAGCGTAGGGGTGGCGTAGGGGGTGATAGATACCAAGCAACGGCTCTGATTGGCTTTATAAGAGACATTTTCAAGGGTCCCCAGAAGGCATAGATTTTTAAAAAATATTTTTTCTAGGGTCTTTTTAAAGCGTAGATTTTTAAAAATATTTTTTCAAGGGTCATTCCCTGTATGGCAATAATATCGGAAGTACAAAGCCGATATTATTGCCATACAGGGAATGCGATGGAAAGGCGACAAGCGTAAGCGTAAATCAGACGATTACGCCGTGTATTATAGCTGCCATGAAACGAGACGTGAATTTGGCTGCCGATTTATGGTTAAAAGGAGAGTAAAAGACCTCGTCTCCAGATTCACTCCAGTAGATGAGCGAATTGCTATAATCCGTTTAAAAGCGAAGTTCTTCTACATCAGCCTCATTTGCGCCCATGCGCCGACCGAAGATAAAGATGATCAGACCAAAGACATATTTTACGAGCGCCTAGAAACGGCATATGACCGTTGCCCTGGCCGTGACATTAAAATATTACAAGGAGATTTTAATGCAAAAATCGGAAAGGAAAATATTTTTGGTCCCACCGTCGGAAAATGCAGCCTCCATGAAGAAACATCCGACAAGGGCATGTGGTTGATTGACTTCGCTGCAGCAAAACAACATGGTAGGTAGCAGCACCAGATTCAAGCATCTCGATATACACAAGGCCACCTTGTTGTGGTAGACGGAGGGCATTCATCCAGTGAGACGTCCAATCGATTCTGGGAGCGAATATCGATTCGGACCATTATCTGGTGGCAGCCAAGGTACGCAGCCGTCTTAATATAGCAACAAAGGTGCGATCAAAAGCACCCCTTGTCCCGATAATAGTATAGAAGCACAATGGCAAACAATTGCCCACTCCCCACAAACTGAAGCAAAAGTAACACTTGGGTACCAAAGACCACCATCAAGAAATCCGTGGTACGATCAGGACTGTCGTAATGCAACTGATATCAAAAACGCAGCGTATAGGACAACCCTACGGACAGTAGCAACACGTAATGCGATGGAGAACTATCGGGAGAAAAGGAGAGATGAGAAATGTGTTTTCCGAGAAAAGAAGAAAGAGCAAGAAAAACGTGAGGGCGAGCAAATCGAGATGTACAGGAGTCAGAATGAAGTCCAAAAATTTTACCAACGAGTAAAACACCAAACCAAAGGCTTTGATGCAGGCACATCCTCCTGTAGAGATGAAGAAGGAAACCTGGTGGCAAATACAGACAACATGCTGAGGATTTGGAAGGAGCATTTTGAAAAACTTCTGGTATCAAATAGTAGCGGTGAATAGGATACCCCAGAACCACTAATAGATGACGGTATAGAGTGTATACCACCTAGCCAAGATGATGTCAGAATATCAATCAATCGGCTGAAGAATAATAAAGCGGGAGGTGTCGATGGATTACAAGCCGAACTATTCAAGACTGGTGGTCAGATGCTGGTAAGGAGCCCAATGATTGGAACCTCAGCATCCTGTGCACTGTCCCGTGCACAAAATAGGAGACAAGGCGATATGTGCCAACTATAGAAGAATTAGCCTTCTTCCCATCGCAAATGAAGTGCTATCCAGTGTGCCGACTGAAGTCAATGATCAATGATATTATTGGACCATACCAATGCGGTTTCAGACCTGGCAAATCCACCATTGACCAGATTTTCACTCTGCACCAAATCCTGGAAAAAAAACCACGAAAAACACATCAACACATTCCACCTATTCATCGACTATAAAACCGCCTTCGACAGCCCTATCCGTTTAGAGATAAAGCCATGTCTGCGTTTGTCATTCCTGCAAAATAAAATCGGCTATGCAGGATAACTTTAACTGGTACAAGATCAGCAGTTAATGTCGGAACGGACCTCTCGGAGCCCTTTAATACCGAACAAGGATTCAGACAATGTGATAGTTTGTCGTGTGACCTTTTTAACATCCTGCTGGAAAAGGTCATACGAGAAGCAAAGGTGAACAGAAATGACAATGATGACATCGACATAATGGGTCGACCGTAACAGCCACCTTTGAAGAAATTGAGAAGGAGTCTGCCAAAATGGGTCTGGCAGTAAATGGCGAGAAGACCAAGCTGATGGTATCAACGCGCAAGACGTCCAGTAGACTCGGACCAACTGTGGAACTTGAGAACTACAGCTTCGATGTAGTCAAAGAATTTATTTCGCTTGGTACCGCCATAAATAAATCTAATGACACCAGTTTTGAAATTCGGAGAAGGATAGTGATGGTCAACCGATGCTACTATGGTCTATGTAAACAGTGTAGAAACAAGGCCACCACCCACCAGACCTAATTCGCTCTCTACAAGACGCTGATACTACCCGTGTTTTTATATTGATCTGAAGCATTGGTACTTACGCAAGCAGATGAAAGCCGAAAGATCTATTGGTCGATCTACGTTGACGGTGAATATTGCCGTCGAATGAACCATGAGTTGTACCAGCTATTCTAGGACATCGACATTGTTAGACGTATTGAGCTGCACCGTCTATGTTGGCTAGTTCATGTTGTAAGGATGAATGAAGATGCCGCAGCCCAGAAGGCATATAAAAGCGAACCAGCTGATGGTTCACGCAGAAGGGGAAGGCCGCGAATAAGATAAAATTATCAAGTGGAAGAAAGAATTGCCGAATATGGTATTTCAAATTGGAAAAACTGCGCAAAAGACCGACGCGCTTGGAAATCTTGTTAAAGCTCGGCTTATGGAACGAAAGTTCTGTCACAAGCCAGCTAAGTAAGTAAATATGTAAGTAAGAAGGCGTAGATTTTTTAAAAGGAATTATTTCAAGGGTCCTCACAAGGCGTAGATTTTTTAAAAGGAATTATTTCAAGGGTCCTCACAAGGCGTAGATTTTTTAAAAGGAATTATTTCAAGGGTCCTCACAAGGCGTAGATTTTTTAAAAGGAATTATTTCAAGGGTCCTCACAAGGCGTAGATTTTTTAAAAGGAATTATTTCAAGGGTCCTCACAAGGCATAGATTTTTTAAAAGGAATTATTTCAAGGGTCCTCAGAAGGCGTAGATTTTTTAAAAGGAATTATTTCAAGGGTTCTCAGAAGGCGTAGATTTTTTAAAAGAATTATTTCAAGGGTCCTCACAAGGCGTAGATTTTTTAAAAGGAATTATTTCAAGGGTCCTCAGAAGGTGTAGATTTTTTCAATGGAGTTATTTCAAGGGTCTACAGAAGGCGTAGAATTTTAAAAGAATGATTTCAAGGGTTCTCAGAAGGCGTCGATTTTTTAAAAGAATTATTTCAAGGGTCCTCAGAAGACGTAGATTTTTTAAAAGAATTATTTCAAGGGTCCTCAGAAGGCGTCGATTTTTTAAAAGAATTATTTCAAGGGTTGTCAGAAGGCGTCGATTTTTTAAAAGGATTATTTCAAGGGTTCTCAGAAGGCGTCGATTTTTTAAAAGACAAGGGTCCTCACAGATTTTTTAAAAGAATTATTTCAAGGGTCCTCAGAAGGCGTCGATTTTTTAAAAGAATTATTTCAAGGGTTGTCAGAAGGCGTCGATTTTTTAAAAGGATTATTTCAAGGGTCCTCGCAAGGCGTAGATTTTGAAAAGAATTATTTCAAGGGTTGTCAGAAGGCGTCGATTTTTTAAAAGAATTATTTCAAGGTTCCTCAGAAGGCGTATATTTTTTAAAAGAATTATTTCAAGGGTCCTCAGAAGGCGTAGATTTTTTAAAAGAATTATTTCAAGGGTCCTCAGAAGGCGTAGATTTTTTAAAAGAATTATTTCAAGGGTCCTCAGAAGGCGTAGATTTTTTAAAAGAATTATTTCAAGGGTCATCAGAAGGCGTAGATTTTTTAAAAGAATTATTTCAAGGGTCCTCAGAAGGCGTAGATTTTTTAAAAGAATTATTTCAAGGGTCCTCAGAAGGCGTAGATTTTTTAAAAGAATTATTTCAAGGGTCCTCAGAAGGCGTAGATTTTTTAAAAGAATTATTTCAAGGGTCCTCAGAAGGCGTAGATTTTTTAAAAGAATTATTTCAAGGGTCCTCAGAAGGCGTAGATTTTTTAAAAGAATTATTTCAAGGGTCCTCAGAAGGCGTAGATTTTTTAAAAGAATTATTTCAAGGGTCCTCAGAAGGCGTAGATTTTTTAAAAGAATTATTTCAAGGGTCCTCATTATAAACACACGCATTATATTAAACAAATACTGACAAGACACACAATTTTTATTTTTATACTTATGGAACACCTTTTGCCCTCCTATGGCAGGAGATTTTACAGTGACCATATCTGACTGTAAAACATAACGTTCTCCTGTTTGCATTTATTTTTAATATCACCATCTCTATACACCAACAAATATCCAACCATCAACGACATAACTAAATTTATGTGCGGTTTTTGCATTGTCTTCCAGTATCCTTCCGTACATTGGTCGTTCGCCGGCAACCAACCAACCACACCTACACCCACACTTACAGGCGTATCTACATTTTAAGGAAGTGTCAATATGTGTAGGTTTATATACAGAAAGTTTTCCAGAAAGGATATATGTGTGTTCTGTTTTTGTCGTTTGCTGTCTCTCCGATCCTCCTCCCGTTTGCTGGTAACGTTTTTGTGGTCTACTCTCAGGAATACACACTTCACCCCCTTCTCAAAGCAGACCAGACCATTTGTCAATTTGTGTAATCTAATGATGATTTAATGGCGGTAGATTGTTGGTCACAGTAGACGAGAAGATGACGATGGTGGTGAAGGTGATGGCTGTGGATAGATAGAGCTGCTGTGGGTTCGAAGAAAAATAAAATGTGATGGACTTGAATATGTAGGGATTTTTTTTGGAGGAAATAAAATTTCTTCAAGATGGCAAATTTTCACAAAAAATTTCATTATTATTTTCTAAGCCTCCAACCGCAAATTTTTCACTAAATTTAACCGAACTCATTTCCCAAAATAAATGTACCGACCTCAGGTATTACATTCCGTGTGGAATTACAAATTATCTTCCCAAACAGGTAACAATTTGTTAAATTAATTACAAATTGTGACAGCCTCAATAAAGGCTGTTATTACAATTTTAATATTTCCACACCGCACATTCCTAGCGAAATTCCGACATAATTCGTCCTTTGACAATATGTAGATACGAAAAATTCAGCTTCGCATCATACAAAAAGCAGTAAAGCTCAAATAACTTGTTAATTGTTGGCCTGTATCCTATTAAAAACAATCACCTATTATCCTGGTAACGAAAATCCTTGCAAAAATAAAGTCTCCGATGGGTGTTGATGTTTGTTAATCAGCGGATTTTCACAATACCGCCCTCTACACCTTTTTTTGGTTCTTCTCTATTTTTGTCATCTTTCTATTAGTGCTGTCGTTGTTGTTTTTGTTGTTATTAACCACAAAATCCTGTTCATTTATTTTAATTGTAGACATCACACACACACACACACACACATAGACACCCATTCTATAACAAGGTAAAACGAGCTGACACTTAGACCGCGACATTAATACGAAGGTAGTTGTCATGCTCGCCCACATTGACGCCTTTTTGAAACAATGTCGAACAAAAAATGTTTTGTTGTTGTTTGTGTTGTTTTAATGGCAACAATGTACCATGAAGCTGCTGAGCAACACCTACGAACAGCAGCAGCAGCAACAACAACAACAGCTGTATTAAACCACCACACATTGTCAATTATTATGACATGTTAATAGCAAACAAGCGGATTTGTGTAAACGAACATACACACATACACATATGTAGGAACAAAATAATGTAGAATGAAAACCAGGGATATAGACATTTTGCAAAGCAGGATTTTTGAGGACTTTTCAACCCAACTCTATATAGGAGTGGATTTTTTAAAACAATTTCAGCGACCTAACAGATACCTATATTGGCGTGGATTTGATAAAAACCGGTTCTCAAGGACCCCAAATAGGCGTAGATTTTTGTACCCTCCACCATAGTATGGAGGGTATATTAATTTTGTCATTCGATTTGTAACTCATTGAAATATTCATTTCCGACCCTATAAAGTGTATATATATTCATGCCTGATGAGCCGCTTAATTAACGGCGAAACGCGTCGCATAATGGTGGGTACGTAGGTTCTTTTCTTGGCTTTCCTTTTCGTTGCAAAACTTAGATCATTAAGCTCGACTCGAAAGAGTATAAATAATCACTTATTCTTGATCAGGGTAAAATTCTAAGACGATCTAGCCATGTCCATCCGTGCGTCTTACTGTCAGTCCGTCCTTCTGCGCGTTTTAAAACCGAATTCGTTGAAATTTGGCACATAGAGTTCTTTTTGGGTACTAAATTTCTCCACAAAAAATTTTAAATATAGGTCCATTTTTTCGGGTAGTCCCCATATAGGGGCACCCCCAATTTTCGGTATTATGGGGTTCTTGAGCGCGTTTTTCAATCGAATTCGCTGAAATTTGGTACATTGTGTTTTCATTGGGTACTAAATTTCTCCCCTAAAAATTATAAATATAGTTCCATTTTTTCTGGTAGCCCCTATATAAGGGCACCCCCAATTTTCGGTATTTGTGGTTCTTTTTCTGGTAGCCCTCATATAACGGTTCCCCCTATTTTTTAGTATTTTGGGGGTTGTGATCGTATTTTTCCACCGAATTGGCTGTAATTTAGTATTTTGAGTTCTTAATAGGTACCAGATCTCTCCACAAAATATTATCAATATAGGTCAATTTTTTCGGATAGCCCCCATATAAGGGTACCCCCCAATTTTCGATATTTTGGGGTTCTTGAGCGCGTTTTTCAACCGAATTCGTTGAAGTTTGGAAAATTGGGTTCTTATTGGGTACTAAATTTCTCTCGATGCGGAGGATATCGAGATAGAAAAAACTTGAACGTAAGGTTCGATAATGAACTATATATGAACTATAGCCCGCATTTAGGCCTAGCCCTCATATAATGATACCTACCGATTTTAAGTATTTTTAATATTTAGTGTAAAAAAAATATTCTGACTCAAAAGTTTCGAAATAGAGCTATATCAGTCATCAATTTGACATATCACCTCATATAATGATAACCAAAAATGTTCAGTAATATCGACATTGGTCCCGCTTAAGGTATAGCCTCCAGGGACATATTCATACAAATGTTTTTCTGCAACCCATTTTGTTTGGGAGGTAGGGTGGACCGATATTCCCCATCTTCGAATTTGAACAAAGTTTGGAAAAAATAATAAGATGTGCAAAGTTCGGATGAAATCCAACTTTTCTGTAACGGATTTGGTCCAAAGAAACATGGGATCTATAAAATATACACCCTCATTACCCATAAGGCTGAGAGTATTAAAAATTGCTGAAATTTGTAATTGGTGTACATTATAGTTTACATAATCGGGTTGTACATTACATTATAGTTTACATAATTGTTCTCTATATTTTCATTTCAAGTACCTGTCAGTATAGCTTTGGTGGAGGGTACCGGCCCGGACGAACTTAACGATTTTTCACTTGTTTAAAAATATTTTTTCTAGGGTCACACATAGGCGTAGATTTGTTAAAGAATATTTTTACAAGGACCTATACAAGGCGTGGATTTTTTTAAAGAATAATTTTTCAAGGACTTATACAAGGCGTGGATTTTTTAAAGAATATTTTTTCAAGGCCTATACAAGACTTGGATTTTTTAAAGAATATTTTTTCAAGGCCTATACAAGGCGTTGATTTTTTAAAGAATATTTTTTCAAGGCCTATACAAGACTTGGATTTTTTAAAGAATATTTTTTCAAGGCCTATACAAGGCGTGGATTTTTTAAAGAATATTTTTTCAAGGCCTATACAAGACTTGGATTTTTTAAAGAATATTTTTCAAGGCCTATACAAGGCGTGGATTTTTTAAAGAATATTTTTGCAAGGACCTAAAATATACACTTCCCCTTTTTTGAGCCTTTGTAAATATTTCCAACATTAACTGTCAAACTTCTTATGAAATATTAACTGCCATTAATATACTTGTCAGAATGTCATTTGTGAATTACGAAGATGGATGTGTTGTTGTTGCTGTTGCTATGTGTTAAGACATCATTAATGAATAAAACATTCGATGTAGTTGTTTCTTTGAGTACAACAAATTACCGCTATTTAAAAATGCCTGTCTAATTAATAAATGTCAAGATAAGAAGAGCTTGTCAAATATATTTCTGTTTGACAGGTGAAAAAGTAAAGGAATTTATTAATTTTGTATGCGCGAGAGCGTACAATTTTAATGAGCTGTGGAAATGTTACGTGAAGTTATGTATACATTTTGAAATAAGCAAAAACATGAAGTAATGAAAAATATTCTTTAAAAAATCCACGCTTGTTGGTCTGGTAGTCCTAGAAAAATATTCTTTAAAAAATCCATGGTTATTGGTCTGTGGGTCCTTGAAAAGTATTTATTAAAAAATCCACGCTTATTGGTCTTCAAGTCCTTGAAAAATATTCTTTAAATAAAAAATCCACGCTTATTGGTCTTCAAGTCCTTGAAAAATATTCTTTAAAAAATCCACGCTTATTGGTCTATGGGTCCTTGAAAAATATTCTTTGAAAATTCATGCTTCATATCTTGAGGGTCCTTGAAAAATATTCTTTAAAAATCTGCTAGTCCTTGAAAAATTTTCTTTCAAAAAATTCCACAATATGGGTGTCCTTGATAACGTATTCTCATTTATCATTTTTTCATAATCCCTTTCCAACTTTTCATTACAAATCCTTTCTTCTGTTATGAATTATTTTTCCACAACAAAAAATTAAAAAAAAAAAATAGAATCTGAAACATATTGTCCAGGGATTAACAATTTCCCCAAGACATTTTCTATAGTTTCCCTTACTTTTTTCCTCCTCCCATTTAAAAATTTCCATAATGGATCCCCGTTTTTATTGGCTAAAACTTAGAAATGAGAAAAACTTAATTGAGACGCTACACAGCTGTTCTTTTCTTAGTTTTTTTTTTATGGTAACAACTTTTGTTTTGTTTTTACTACTGCATTCCGGCATTCCATATCCTTCTGGTCTCCTCTTTCGTCATCATCTTGACAATGAGCTTAAGGTGAAGTTAAAATCAAAATTCTATAAATCTGTTGTTGTTGCTAAGTTTTAGTTTCAGTATTATTTTTTTCTTTTTGTTCCGACTGCAGTCTTTAGAAATATGCAGTCCATTCCTGGATATTAACTTACAAGGAAGACAGGTCCATGCAGGAGAAGAAATGAAAATGGATAAAGTCATTGCAGATTTTTTTTTTTTTTTTTTGTTATTCCCATTTCAAGTTTGTGCAAGAGAATATAAAACGGTCATAGTAGTGTCCCTAGTTTTTTTATATAGTTATTATGAACATGCGAAGGATCCTGGTGACTGGTTACTGTAGCATTGTTATGACGACTTTAAGTAGCTAAAGTTACAATGGGGATACACAACTCTCAGTTATTTCTTTCAATGCGAAATGTTTATGAAAAACTATACCAATAAAAAACCGGGTGTCTTTATGACATAGTAACTGCCAGGGTTGGACAGAAGTAGAGGGTTATAGAGGGTTATACAAAAGCGTTCAAAAGACCCCTTACCCTGAATTTGTTTAAATAACAATTTTCAAGGTTCAATAGATCTCAAATTCTGGATTTTTAAAATAATAGTCGCTACAAAATATTAAAAAAAATATCGTTATATTTTTATATTTGGTAGCTAAAAAATATTTTTCAAGGTTCAGCCTGAATTTTTTCGAGGTTCGACAGACCTGGACTTTTTAAGCCTGGATTATTCAAGGCTCAACAGACATCTAAGCCTGGATTTTTCGAGGTTCAAGAGACCTCTAAGCGTGGATTTTTAAATAATGGTTTTCAAGAAATTTGAATTTTATATCACTCATTTCATAACCCTATAATTGCAATGTTCATCAACTTTAGTAAGAACATAACTCCATGTCCTGAACGACTCTGCAAAGAATGCAACTTGACAATTAAAGGCTGTAGAACTTAAACATTTTTATTTGTTTTATTTTTATTTATTTATTTATTTTTTTTGCTAGAAATAAAGTTGAATTGATGGTGGATTTAGGGAATCTTCGTATAAAAGGTTTATTTTATACTAGCATATGCCCGCTACTTCTTTAGCGAATGTGGGATATATTTAAACATGTATTAACATATTATTTTCACAGAAAACTGCATATGTCAGAAAAACTAAGCTATCCACACATTAATATCGACCATAAATTAAATTGATTCGAGCTCTAGAGGTTAAATGATTCGAGCTCTACAGGTTCACCCAAATTGAAATTGTACCAAATTTAGCACACATTATTTCCAAGAGTACCCACCACAACCATCCAACAAAACTTTCTGCATACCCCGATCCTACACCCTCACAATGATTCCAAATTCAAATTTCAGGATTCCAAGTCTATGATTCACCCACAATTTAAGTTGTACCAAATTTAGTACACTATAGTACTAATTTCCGATACTTCCTACTTAACCCAAATCACATCTCCACAGTTATCCTAAATCCAAGTTTCAGAATTCTAACTCGATCGGTTCACCCACAATTCAATTTGTACCAAATTTAGTATACATCCAAGTTCCAGGATTCCAATTCTATCGGTTTATCAAATATTCAAATTGTACCAATATACGTACACAAAATATAGTACACATACCCCAAAGTGATTTAAATCCAAATTTCTGGATTACAATTCTATCGGTTGAGCCACAATTCAAATTGTACCAAATTTAGTACACACTAGTACCAGTTTCCAAAACCTCCTAATTACCCCAAACCTAAACCCCCACAGGGATCCTAATTCCAAGTTTCAGGATTCCAACTCTATCGGTTAACCCACATTTCGTATTGTACCAAATTTAGTACACTCCAAAACTACATACTCATCCCATCCTACACCTCCAGTGTATTCATAAATCAAAATTTCAGGATTCCAACTCTTTCGGTTCACCCAAAAATCAAATGGTACTAAATTTAGTACATAGTAGTACCAATTTCCAAACCCTCCTTCCTACCCCAATCCTACACCTCCACAGTGATCCTAAATCCAAGTTTCAGAATTCCAACTCTATCGGTTCACCCACAATTCAAATTGTACACAAATTTAGTACACATTAGTACAAATTTTTAAAACTTCCTACATACTCGATCTTACGCCTCAACAGTGATCATGACTCCAAATTTCATGATTTTAGATCTATTGGGTCGCCTAAAATTCAAATTGTACCACATTTAGTACCATTTAGTACCCATGTGTATAAAATGCTTAAACTGAATCCTGATCCCAATCCTACACCCCTACAGTGATCCTTACTCCAAATTTCATTGTTTCCGCACTGTCGGTTCATCCAAATCCAAATTGTACCAATTATAGTACGATTTAGTACTTTTCGTACACATCAATAAAAAATTCCCAAAAATACATACATATCCCATTCCTACACTATGACGGTAATTTTAATTTCAAATTGTGGGATTCCCGCTCGATTTGCACTTCCAAAATGAATTTGCACCAAATATAGTACCATATAGTACTTTTCGTACACATGAGCACACACATTCAAAACCATCTCCTTAAATGGAACCTACTTCTCAAGCCTAATTCACACTTCAAATTTCAAGTTTTTAGCGCTATCCGTTCACATGCTACGAAATTGTACCAAATTTAGTACATGTTCGTACTTTTCGGATAGTTATAGTTCGAATCTCCAAAAACCCTTTGGTACATCTATCCTACACTCCATCAACGACCACCAATCCAAATTTCAGAGTTCTAGCTCCACCGGTTCACCAAATACAAATGGTATCACATTTAGTACTTTTCGTACCGTTCTAGTACGAGTTTCCAAAAACCCAAAATTTCAAGATTCTAGTTTCAGCCGTATCGTCTGGGCGTTGATGAATCGTTAAGTCAGTCAGTCAGTCAATCAATTTACACTTTTATTAATATAGATTAAAAACTAATCGTGGAGACAGTGTTGGAAGTGGTGAAAGTAAATCTGATTATATCGCGATCTGCTATTGTAAAAAATAGAATAATTTGTTTCAAAATAATAATTTGATAATTTTTTTTTTAGAAAAATACCATAAAGAATTACAAGATTAATATGATTTTTTATCTGTTTATATTTTCAGGTAAAAAATAATGCATACAAATTTGAAACGTATATAAAATAAGTGATTATTTGGTAAGTGCTATAAAGAATAGCCAATTTGAAAATATTATCAATTTTCATTCATATTAAACATAATATTTGGCATCACTGATTTCTGAAAAATTATTAATTATTCAATTTGTTTGTATTGGCATCTGAAATAATTGGCTCTATTCTCTCGAATAACCAAATCATTTAACATTTCGTGTTGATGTTTTTTTTTTTTTGATTACCAAATTATTATAATCTACATCATGTTCGGAATAACATTGTTGGCCTTTTGTGATGGTTATTTATTTCCTATTCATGTTGTTGTGATGTTGTTGCTGCTGCAAACAAATAAGCATTTGTTTCTAATTTATTATTCAATGCATACACACACGTAATATTTTTTTAATCCTCGCCTATATTAGGTCGCAAAAAATATTTTTATGGCCTAGCTACCGTAGTCGCTGCAGCTCAATACGACTGATTACGTCGATGTCCGCGTATAAATTGTAGAGCTCGTGATTCATTCGACGCCGATATTCACGTCGACGCAGATCGACCCGTAGATCTTTCTTTCAAACACCCCAAGAGCTGCCTCATCTGCTTGCGCAAGTACCCATGCTTCAGATCCATATAACAGCACGGATAGTATCAGCGTCTTGTAGAGTGTGAGTTTGGTCTGGCGGGAGGTGGCGTTGTTTCTAAATCGCTTACTTAGACCATAGTAGCATCTGTTGACCATCACTATCCTTCTCCGAATTTCAAAACTGATGTCATTCGTTTTATTTATGGCGGTACCAAGGTATATAAAATCTTTAACTACGTCGAAGCTGTAGTTCTCAAGTTCCCCAGTTGGTCCGCGTCTACTGGACGTCTTGCGCGTTGATACCATCAGCTTTGTTTTCTCGCCATTTACTGCCAGACCCACTTCGGTAGACTCCTTCTCTATTTTTTTTTCGATCGTTCCCACGCCACTCATTCCCGCCCCTGCCGACCGAGGGGGCCACCTCCTCATAACGAGAGGAGCACGTACACCCCATAGTCCGGACTATGGAGGGATATGATGGTGGGAAAACTACCGGCTACAAACAATTTCAGCCGGTCATATATGTATTTACTACGAACAAGGTGGCTGTTCAAAGGTGGCTGTTACCTCTCTCAATGTTCGACCCATAATATGGATAGCTTTATAGTCGACGAATAGGTGGAATGTGTCGATGTTTTTTTCGTGGGTCTTTTCCAGGCGCAGAGTGAAAATCTGTTCAATGGCGGATTTGCCAGGTCTGAAGCCGTATTGGTATGGTCCAATAATATAATTGACCATTGGCTTCAATCGTTCACACAGCACACTGGATAGAACTTTGTATGCGATGGGAAGAAGGCTAATTCCTGTTAGCACATATCGTCTTGTCTCCTTTTTTGAGCACGGGACACAGGATGCTGAGGTTCTAATCATTGGGCATGCATTCCTCTAGCCAAATTGTACTAATCAGCTGGTGCATGCTCCTTACCAGCATCTGACCACCAGTCTTGAATAGATCTGCTGGTAACCCATCGGCTCCTGCTGCTTTATTGTTCTTGAGCCGCTTAATTGCTTTTATGACCTCATCTTGGCTAGGTGGTATACACTCTATACCATCATCTATTATGGTTCTGGGGTATCCTCTTCGCCGCTACTATTTGATACCAGAAGTTTTTCAAAATGCTCCTTCCAGATCCTCAGCACGCTGTCTGTATCTGTCATCAGGGTTCCTTCTTCATCTCTACAGGAGGATGTGCATGCACCAAAACCTTCGGTTTGGTGTTTTACTAGTTGGTAAAATTTCCGGACTTCATTCTGACTCCTGTACATCTCGATTTGCTCAGGTTTTTCTTGTTCTTTCTTCTTCTTTTCTCCCCTCTCCTTTTCCCCCGATAAACCTCCATCACATTACGTGTGGCTACTGTCTGCAGGGTTGCACTATACGCTGCGTTTTTCACATCAGTAGCATTACGACACTCCTGATCGTATCACGGATTTCTTGATGGTGGTCTTTGGTACCTAAGTGTTGCTTTTGCTGCGGTTTGTAGGGAGTGGGCAATTCTCTGCCACTGTGCTTCTATATTATTATCGGGACAAGGGGTGCTTTCGTCGAGCTTCTTCTATCTGTTGTGTTTTCAGCTTTTCGACGCCAAATTTTCGTGTTACATTAGATCGCACCTTTGCTGCTAAATTAAGACGAGTGCGAGCCTTGGCTGCTACAATGTAGTGGTCCAAATCGATATTCGTATGTCGGATCGATCGAACGTCTAATACACTGGATGAATGCCTTCTATCTATCACAACATGATTAATTTGATTTCTCGTTGCTTGATCAGGAGAAATCCAAGTGGCCTTGAGTATATCGAGATGCTTCAATCTGGTGCTGCTAACTACCATGTTTTTTCTGTGACGAACTCAATCAACCTCATGCCGTTGTCTGATGTTTCTTCATGGAGGCTGAATTTTCCGAAGGTGGGGCCAAAAATATTTTCCCCTCAGATTTTAACATTAAAATCTCCTAGCAGAATTTTGTTGTCATGACCAGCGATCATATGCTGTTTCTAGGCTCTCATAAAATATGTCTTTGGTGTGTTCATCTTTATCTTCGGTCGGAGCATGGGCGCAAATGAGACTGATGTAGAAGAACTTCGCTTTTATACGGATTATAGCATTTCGCTCATCTACTGGAGTGAATCTGGAGACGAGGTCTTTTATTCTCCTGTTAACCATAAATCCGCAGCCAAATTCATCTGATTTATTTACGCCAGTCCCTTTTCATCGCATTTCCTGTAAGGCAATAATATCGGCTTTGTATTTCTTGTGTGCATCCGCCAAAGCGAAAACTGCGCCTGTTCTGCGGGGGTCGTCAACATTGATTTTCTTTTTCGTTGGTGTTTTCATAGCAGGAGGGGTTTTCCGAGTGTGGGCAACTAACCCGACGCCTCAACCCATTGTTTTATAGTTCTTTAGTTGAACTCGCGGCACATATCAGCTCACTATTTCAACGGGTTGAAAATAGCTACCCCTGGTGTCACCGCGGGGAGGTCAGTGTCCACAATTGAGATGAAAGAGAGACCAATATACGCCTGGGCTTCGCCGTGTTAAAGTCAATCGGAGCCGTTGCTTGGTGTCTATCATCCCCTACGCCACTTCCACGCCTATATAAGGTACTTGAAAAATATTTTTAAAAAATCCACGCCTATACGGTACCATCAAGTCTATTGTATTTAGTGTAGTTGATCAGATTTTTCTCTGGTAGTGCCTAGCCCTACAATTACAGTATTTCCCCACATCTGTAATCTATTACAAATCCATACCGAATAAAATCGCATCGCAGTTTATTGTGTCAAGTTCTGACACATTTTTGATGTTTGTGTTAGCAGTGATATGTGTACTTTGTATGCGTGTGTGTGTTGTTACACATTTTGATGGATTGTCAGATGGCTTTTGTGGCTGTCAAATAAATCATAGATTTTATTTTCTTACCGACTTCAGACATAGTTTGATTGACAGTAGGTGATGTATCTATCACAATTGGTATCTAAATATATACATAATATATTAATAGAAATTCTGGGATAATCTTCAGAGAACTTTTTTTTGACGATATTTACAACATTATATAAATATATTAATTGATTTGAGTATTCGGAGTTTTTTAAGAGGGTAGATGGTTGGTTTAGCATATGTGTTTATATTTAATTACTTTGGGTTTCTAACTTAATAAAATTCAAATCCATAGTAGAACGAATTATAACTATCTAATTTCTATATCGGTTCTTATATCTCCTAGCTGCATAACGAGACTAACGTCAATGAGATGCATGTGGCATCAGAAATACAAGCATCGTCATAGTGGCGTTCTGCTTCAGCTTTTCTCTGCTTTGCCCTCTTTTACTTGTTAACAAATATGTGGATTTATTTGTAATCTGTTTCTGATTACATGTTCATTTTTTATTATTAATTACTTACACAACGAAAAAGGCTTTTATCTCTTAATTCATTGTAAATAAACTTATATAACCCACATATTATTGTGTTAACCCCTTCAGGTTCAATATTACTGTATTATAACTGTGTGTTTTTGATACACATAATGCAATTGTAATATTATTACCACTATTATTTTTATTTAATTTAATTTTTTTTTTCAACAATATCAATTATAATAAATTGTATTTAATTAACCACTGACATGAACTCCCATTCATCCATCCATTCATGTTAGTATCCATTCATATATGTGCATAGATTGTAAAATACATGCAATGAAAATAACAAAAAACCAAAAACAACAAAAAACGAGATATATTTTATATTTCCTCCATTCATAATTAATTAGCCATGATATATTTTAAAATAACAGAATTGTGAATATTGTTTTTGTGATGGAATAAAAAAAAAACACACACACACAGCAATTGTAATGAACTAGTTATTGAATTTTAAATCAATGCCATTAAATGGTTTTGAATTTTTTAAACACACGAGAGTAATAGAAACCAGTAAGGAAAATAGTAAAGTCGGACTGGGCCGACTATATGATACCCTTCACCGCCTTGGCTATATTCTACAAAGGCACCTAAAAGACTTTTCGGAAGAACATTGACATGAAGTTGAACGAAAGATATGTAATAACTTTGGCGCAGCATTTACCTTAAGGGGACCCCCCCTCCTATTCGAATCTACTCTAATTCTAGAATGTCCCTACAAAATTTCAAGTGAAAATCTCAAGAACTCTTGAGAATATAGCCGATTTATTGTGTCAGGATCAAGTGACGGCAAGTGTGTTTTCCCAATGGCGGGCACGATAAGTCAAAAACTAATAATCCAATCGATTCCAGATTTTGACACGTTTCTCTGGGAGTGTATAGCTCTGGTATGAACTAGGATAAGGCCAATCGGTGAAGATTATTGCGAAGTCAATAATCCTAGTTCATACGAGAGTCCGATATGTACCTTTTCTAACACAGTTGGAATTTTCGGATTCCGATGTTCCATGGTGGGCACGATAACGCAAAAACCAATAATCCAATCGATTCCAAATTTTGACACGTTTCTCTGGGAGTGTATAGCTCTCATATGAACAAGGATAAGGCCAATCGGTGAAGATTATTGCGAAGTCAATAATCCTAGTTCATACGAGAGTCCGATATGTACCTTTTCTACAGTTTAAATTTTCAAATATATATGTGCAAACCTTAACAAGCATTGGTATTCATTTACCAGTTTATTTAAAATCTTAAATCGGACGAAAATATATATGGGTGCTATATTTAAATCTGAACCGATTTTCACGAAACTTGGCACACACCTATCTAGACTGAATTCGTGCAAATCGAAAGATTTTTAGGGACTTTGGTGCACCATTTACCCAAAATCGGACGAAAATATATATGAGAGCTATATCTAAATCTGAACCGATTTTCACGAAACTTAGCACACATCATTATAGACTCCAATTAGTACTCTATGCCAAATTTCGTGCAAATCGAAAGATATTTAGGGAATTTGGCGCACTATTTACCTTAAATCGGATGAAAATATATATGGAAGCTATATCTAAATCTGGACCGATTTTCACGAAATTTGGCAGACATCATTGTAGGCTCAATTCAGTACGTTATTTAGGGACTTTGGAGCCCATTTACCTTAAATCGGACGAAAATATATATTGGAGCTATATCTAAGTCTGAACCGATTTTCACGAAACTTAGCACACATCATTATAGACTCCATTTAGTACGCTATGCCAAATTTCGTGCAAATCGAAAGATATTTAGGGATTTCGGCGCAATATTTACCTTAAATCGGACGAAAATATATATGGGAGCTATATCTAAATCTGGACCGATTTTCACGAAACTTGGCAGACATTATTGTAGGCTCAATTCAGTACTTTATTTGGGGAATTTGGCGCACCATTTACCGTGAATCGGAAAAAAATATATATGGATGCTATATATAAATCTGACCCGATTTTCACGAAACATCATTATAGACTCCATTTAGTACGCTATGCCAAATTTCATGCAAATCGAAAGATATTTAGGGACTTTGGTTTACCATTTACCATAAATCGGACGAAACTATATATGGGAGCTATATCTAAATCTGAACCGATTTTCTTGAATTTTAATAGCGTTCGTCCTTGGGCCAAATAAGTGACTTGTGCCAAATTTCATCCAAATCGGATGATAAATGCGACCTGTACTTTGTTTACATTTTAACATCAGCAGATGGACGGACAGACGGATATGCATAAATCGACTCAGAAAGTGATTCTCAAAAGGAACCATAGGTCTATTCTCAACAGGATTCCTTTTGCCTGTTACAAACATATTCACAGAGAAAAATAATACCCTGTACCACAGTGTGGTGAAGGGTATAAAAATATGTTTTAAAAGTGTTAACAGGCTATTAAAAATATTTTAAAAAATTTGTACCTTTACCTTTAACAGCATTTAAAAATCTATGACAGTATCTGGTAAAACAAATTTTTAAAAATGCATGCCTTTAACTGGTTCCTTAACAAAATCCATGACTTTAACAAGTCCTTAAAAAAACACGCCTCTAACTGATCCTTTAAAAAATCCACGACTTTAACTACCCTTTAAAAAATATAAGACCTTAACTGGCCCTGGAAAAAATCAAGTCCATTAAGAAAATCAACGCCTTTAATTCGCCCTTTAAACAAGTTCACGCATTAACCAGGCCCTTTTAAAAAATTGACGCCTTTTACTGATGCCTTAAAAAAACCCAAGCCTTTAACTGGTCCTATAACAGAATACAAGCCTTTAACTGGCCCTTTTATACACACGCCTTTAAAAAATTCAAGCCCTTTACAAAAATCCACGATTTAAGCGGGCATTTAAAAAATCCAATAGCCCTTTTAAAAAACACGATTTTAATTGGTCCTTAAAAAACTCCAATCCTTTTAAAAAAATCCACGCTTACTCGAAGTCATTAAAAAAATCTACAGTCCTTTGAAATTGTTTTTTTTTTTTTGGAAATTCGCCTATTTTTGAGCATAAACTAAGTTAAAAAAAAACAGTGAACGGAGCAGTATAGACGGACGGGACCGACCATACGATACCCAACCACCACGGAATTCTAACTTTCTGTTTATTTTGGGCCTGGGCAATATTTTGTGATATTTGCACCCTCTTGCCCGATTAGAGGTCAACAGCACCTCTTCCCTACACTGACATATATTCCGAATATTACGGTACAACCCTTCTAAGTACTTGTCCAGATTCCCATATTCGTGTGTTGTGTTGGGATGTTCGGCTTATAATTGTGGCCTATAGATCGACTCGAAAAAAAACACGTAAAATTAAGTTTTCGGTCCACTTCATCCCAAAAATTATAATCTAATCATCACCGAAAATTATAGGCGTTGTCCTTGACCACAACTGTAATCTCATGAAAAATTTCAAAGCAATCAGCGCTATATTACCGCCCTCTAGTGTGATAATGGGTTACTAAATAAGATCTGAATACGTAAGCACCTGTAAATATTTAAGTGTAACTCCCACATCCGAGTACATACGACAACATAATTGGTATCAATTTAAAGGCCAACCACTCCTCTTGGATATACTATCAACTTTTCGGGTCTATGGCCTTCAGGAGCAACTATATGCGCCATATAATACAAATTTTGTAATTTTTCACACAAAAGGCAGGGTCCATTTGACCGGCTATATATGCACCGATCTTTATCAAAACAGGCATGCTTATTCTTTGGCCCGTTCTCCATGCAAAAATTCGCAATGTTTGGACCATAATTGCGGCCTCTGGAGCGACCAGAAAATCAGAAAAAAAGTAGGTTTTTGGTCCATTTCATCCCCTAAATATTAACCGATCTTTACCAAAATCATTGACCAGAACCGGTCCTACATGCTATATTTCGTGAAGATTGGTCCATAACTGTGGCCTGTATCGTGTTTACAAATTATAATGGACAGACAGAAATGCTTATTCCTTACCCCGATCCCCTTCTCCATGTAAACTTTCGCGATGTTCGGCCATAATTACGGTCTCTGTGGCGACCAAAATAAAGTTTTTGGTCCGATCTTTGCCAAAAACAATAGGGGTCTTCATTGGCCAGAACCCATCCTATGTGCACAATTTCATGAAGATTGGTCCATAATTGTGGTCTGTATCGTGTTTACAAATTATAATGGACAAACGGACGGACGACACACATGTCTAGATCGACTCAGCTAGTCGAGATATGACGATCGGTATACTTAAACGTGGGTCTAGGATCAATGTTTCGCGGCGTTACAAACTCTTGGGGCTGCACAAAGCTATAATACTCTGACAACATAGTTGTATAAAAATCCACGCCTATTGGAGTCCTTTTAAAAATATTTAAAAAAATCCACGCCCACTCAAGTTCCTTAAAAAAAATATTTAAAAAATATCCACTACAAACCCACGGCTTGTTTAGGTCTTTAAAAAAAATTAAAAATCCAAGCCTACTCGAGGTTCTTAAAAAAAGAATTTTAAAAAATTCACGTCCACTCGAGGTTCTTAAAAAATATTTAAAAAAATCCACTCATATTTAAAAAAGATCCACGCCTTGTTTGAGTACTTAAAAAAATTTTAAAATTCCAAGCCTTTTTTAGGCGTATAAAAAAATAAGAAAAACGCCTTGTTTAGATCTTTAAAAAATTAAAAAATCCACGCCTACTCGAGGTTCTTAAATAATATTTAAAAAATCCACGTCTATATCAGGCAGCTAAAAGTTATTTTTGAAAATCCACGCCTATTCGAGATCTTTAAAAAATCCACCCCAACTCGAGCTCATAAAAACATTTAAAAAAAAATCCACAATATCCACGCCTGTTCGAAGTTTTTAAAAAAATATTCGTAAACAAATCCAAATCCACTCCAAGGATACGCCAATTTTTTTTAATGAAGTAACATCCTTTTTCGACACGTTGCTGTCTCGCTATTGCATATGAAATCCTGTCATGTGTTCTGATTTTACATCTACACCTGTAACTAGAAAATCATATTAACTATTCTTTGCACTTCTCCCACCCTACCGCAATTGCAGTAAATTTCTTTGTGATCTGATTAGGGAGTCCTTAAAATTAATATACTCGATATGGTAGTTTTTTTTTTTTGTATGCGAAACTTTGCAAATCGCAGTATGGTGTTTGCGAGAAATGCGTTGCCGTGACATAATTACCATGTTTCTCAGGTGTGAATAGTGCAGTCAGTAGAAGACGAAATCTTCTTCTTCTTTGAATATGTGCAGATACTTCGTTATATTTCTGAAAATAACATTTACCGAACGTGTCTTGTGGATGATGTGCGTATGAAGAACATGGCGACATGGGTTGAATGATTGGGAGTGGTGTGATCGGTTAGGGGAATTCTGGATGTATTTTTAAAGGAGGAATAAGGCCCCAAGTGAATGCAAGTCGAAGTAAAAATTTCTCTTTTTGGCAATCAAAAGAAACTTCCAATAAAAGTTGCGGAACAATTCCCAACGACTCAGTAAGGGTTTATATTTCTCACAATTTTACCTCATTATTGTCCTGGCATGTGTGTTTAAATTTGAGTTTACCCCAAAATATAAAAAGTAATTTCTTTAAAGAAAATTGATGAATTTCATTTGGTTGGTGGCTCATGACACCACCAGTCGTCCTGCAATTCAGTTTTCCATTTTGCTGTTGGGCGTGATTACTTTTTCGTGTGAACATTCTTGAACATAACCACACCAGACGATAGGTAAACATGCACCCATGCAACATTTTGTGTTTCTCTTTTTTTGGCAAGAGGCATGCTTGTCTTATCAGACAGGAAGGTGGATGGGTATATTAGAGTGGGTAAACAAAAAATAAGGACCTATACAAGGCGTGGATTTTTTAAAGAATATTTTTTCAAGGACCTATACAAGGCGTGGATTTATTAAAGAATATTTTTCAAGGACCCATACAAGGCGTGGATTTTTTAAAGAATATTTTTTTCAAGAACCTATACAAGGCGTGGATTTTTTAAAGAATATTTTTCAAGGACCTATACAAGGCGTGGATTTTTTTAGGGAATATTTTTTCGAGGACCTATACAAGGCGTGGATTTTTTTAGGGAATATTTTTTCGAGGACCTATACAAGGCGTGGATTTTTTTAGGGAATATTTTTTCGAGGACCTATACAAGGCGTGGATTTTTTAAAGAATTTTTTTTCGAGGACCTGTACAAGGCGTGGATTTTTTAAAGGACCTATACAAGGCGTTTTTTTTTTTTAGAGAACCTGTACAAGGCGTATTTTTTAAAGAATATTTTTTCAAGGACCCATACAAGGCGTGGATTTCTTAAAGAATATTTTTTCAAGGACCCATACAAGGCGTGGATTTATTTAAAGAATATTTTTTCAAGGAATATTTTTTTAAAGAATATTATGTAAAGGACCCATACAAGGCGTGGATTTTTTAAAGAATATTATGTAAAGGACCCATACAAGGCGTGGATTTTTTAAAGAATATTATGCCAAGGATTTTGTAAAGAATATTATGTCAAGGACCCATACAAGGCGTGGATTTTTTAAAGAATATTATGTCAAGGATCCATACAAGGCGTGGATTTATTTAAAGAATATTTTTTCAAGGACCCATACAAGGCGTGGATTTATTTAAAGAATATTTTTTCAAGGACCCATACAAGGCGTGGATTTATTTAAAGAATATTTTTTCAAGGACCCATACAAGGCGTGGATTTATTTAAAGAATATTTTTTCAAGGACCCATACAAGGCGTGGATTTATTTAAAGAATATTTTTTCAAGGACCCATACAAGGCGTGGATTTATTTAAAGAATATTTTTTCAAGGACCCATACAAGGCGTGGATTTATTTAAAGAATATTTTTTCAAGGACCCATACAAGGCGTGGATTTATTTAAAGAATATTTTTTCAAGGACCCATACAAGGCGTGGATTTATTTAAAGAATATTTTTTCAAGGACCCATACAAGGCGTGGATTTATTTAAAGAATATTTTTTCAAGGACCCATACAAGGCGTGGATTTATTTAAAGAATATTTTTTCAAGGACCCATACAAGGCGTGGATTTATTTAAAGATTTTTTCAATACAAGGCGTGGATTTTTTAAAGAATTCAAGGACCCATACAAGGCGTGGATTTATTTAAAGAATATTTTTTCAAGGACCCATACAAGGCGTGGATTTATTTAAAGAATATTTTTTGGATTTATTTAAAGAATATTTTTTCAAGGACCTATACAAGGCGTGGTTTTTTAAAGAATATTTTTTTCAAGGACGTGGATTTTTTAAAGAATATTTTTTTCAAGGACCCATACAATGCGTGGATTTTTTAAAGAATATTTTTTCAAGGACCTATACAAGGCTTGGATTTTTTAAAGAATATTTTTTCAAGGACCCATACAAGACGTGAATTTTTTTAAAGAATATTTTTTTCATGGACCCATACAAAGCGTGGATTTTTTAAAGAATATGTTTTTCATGGACCCATACAAGGCGTGGATTTTTTTAAAGAATATTTTTTTCATGGACCCATACAAGGCGTGGATTTTTTAAAGAATATTTTTTTCATGGACCCAAACAAGGCGTGGATTTTTTTAAAGAATATTTTTTTCATGGACCCATACAAGGCGTGGATTTTTTTAAAGAATATTTTTTTCATGGACCCATACAAGGCGTGGATTTTTTTAAAGAATATATTTTCGAGGACCCACCCTTAGAATAACCATCTTGTTATGTTGCAATATTTTCGTGGCGATTGTGTGTATGTGTATTGCTAAAGCATTGTAGGTGGTGTATATTTAACAAAATGTGTTGTAATGTAAGCAACACATGCATGTCAGGCGGGCGTGCCACATTGTAATACCACAGAACGATAACAACAGAACAAATAACACAGCGTCGACTTTAATGATCAGTGGCACTATGCTATGCAAGGTAAAAAGGGATATTGGTTTAAAAATATCAGAAAAGTTGAAAAATCGAAAATAGATTTAAGATATGCCAGAACCCAAGAAATCGGGTGACAGGTTGGGAGATGTTTGGGATGCCAAAACTAACTCCCTTCACATTTAGTTTTCTTAGTAGTTCGGATTTTCGGATTCTAGAATATTACTAGTTTTTTATTCTCCAATTTAATAACCCTATAGTTTATTAATGTTAACCGCCACAAACCAATACCTTGTTCCTGCTGTTGTTCTCGCCGATGTGGTTATATTTTAATGGCCACCAAATTGCTGGTGTTCAAGTAAATTGAAACAAGATTTTCAAATTTATTTTTGAAAATTACATTTTCGAAATTTTGTTGCAGTTGTTGTTATTATAACGGGGGGCGTCAGTGGAATTCCATTAGGCAAACACAGCAGGATGTTAAAACTACACATGTGATAATTGCTGTGGTGGCACCTGTCGAGCAGCTAATAATAGGGAAATGATACAAATAAACGAAAGGCTTAGAGGCATTCACGGAAGAAAATATTGAAATAAAAATAATTTATTTTAAATAAAAAGAATTTAGTAAAACACAGAAAAATATTTTTAAGAACCAATTATAGGCGTGGATTTTTTAAGGTAATTTTTAAGTGCCAAATTTAAGAGTGGATTTTTAAGGATCAATTACAGGCGTGTATTTTTATACCCTTCACCACACTGTGGTACAGGGTATTATGTCTTTGTGCATATGTTTGTAACAGGCAAAAGGAAACGAGATAGACACATGGTTCCTTTTGAGAATATGCATAGAATCACTTTCTAAGTCGATTTATGCATGTCCGTCCGTCCGTCCGTCTGTCCGTCTGTCTGTCTGTCTGTCTGTCCATGTTAAATTGTAAACAAAGTACAGGTCGCATTTATGATCCGAATTGAATGAAATTTGGTATAGGTCACTTATTCGGCCCAAGGACGAACCCTATTGAAATTGGGAAAAATCGGTTCAGATTTAGATATAGCTCCCATATATATATTTAACCGATTTAATGTAAACGGCCCCTATATATCTTTCGATTTGCACGAAATTTGGTACAGCTTAATCATTTAGGTCTAGAATGATGTCTGCCAAGTTTCGTGAAAATCGGTCCAGATTTAGATATAGCTCCCATATATAGTTTCGTCCGATTTCATGTATATGGTGCCCCAAAGTTCCTATATATCTTTTGATTTGCACGAAATTTGGTATAACGTACTGAATTAAGCCTAGAGTGATGTCTGCCAAGTTTGGAGAAAATCGGTCCAGATTTAGATATAGCTCCCATATATAGTTTCGTCCGATTTCATGTAAAAGGTGCCCCAAAGTCCCTATATACCTTTCGATTTGCGCGAAATTTGGCATAACGTACTGAATTGAGCTTAGAATGATGTCTAACAAGTTTGGAGAAAATCGGTCCAGATTTAGATTTAGCTCCCATATATAGTTTCGTACGATTTCATGTAAATGGTGCCCCAAAGTCCGTATATATCTTTTGATTTGCACGAAATTTGGCATAACGTACTGAATCAAGCCTAGAGTGATGTCTGCCAAGTTTGGAGAAAATCGGTCCAGATTTAGATATAGCTCCCATATATAGTTTCGTCCGATTTCATGTAAATGGTGCCTCAAAGTCCCTATATAACTTTCGATTTGCACGAAATTTGGCATAACGTACTGAATTAAGCCTAGAGTGATGTCTGCCAAGTTTGGAGAAAATCGGTCCAAATTTAGATATAGCTCCCATATATAGTTTCGTCCGATTTCATGTAAATGGTGCCTCAAAGTCCCTATATAACTTTCGATTTGCACGAAATTTGGCATAACGTACTGAATTGAGCCTGGAATGATGTCTACCAAGTTTCGAGAAAATCGGTCCAGATTTAGATATAGCTCCCATATATAGTTTCGTACGATTTCATGTAAATGGTGCCCCAAAGTCCCTATATATATTTTGATTTGCACGAAATTTGGCATAACGTACTGAATTAAGCCTAGAGTGATGTCTGCCAAGTTTGGAGAAAATCGGTCCAGATTTAGATATAGCTCCCATATATAGTTTCGTCCGATTTCATGTAAATGGTGCCCCAAAGTCCCTATATAACTTTCGATTTGCACGAAATTTGTCATAACGTACTGAATTGAGCCTAAAATGATGCTAAGTTTCGTGAAAATCGGTCCAGATTTAGATATAGCTCCCTTTTATTATAGATTGATTTTAAGTAATTGACGTACTAAGGAACCAATAGAAACAAAACGTTCTGAAATTAGTATAACCTAACCTGTGACAAGTTTGTTTGAAATCGCTTAATATTTGGATAGAGCTTCCATATATATTTTCGACCGATTTCAAGTAAATTGGGCATCAAACTCCTCATGTTAGTCAGTTTGACATCAAATTTTGCACAACGTACAAATTTGAGCATAGAATTACGTAGTTGCGTTTTCAAGAAGTACAGACATAGCCCAACGGACTTATTTATATTTGTTTGAAGTCGATTAACATACTTTATGGATAGATCTAGGTAGATTCACATTTAGATAAATATTACTTTTTTTCATCCAATTACATGTTAATAGTCCTGTTTAATATACCCATAGTGGTGAAGGGTATCATATAGTCGGCCCCGTCCGACTTTACTACTTTCCTTACTGGTTTAAAAATATGTTTTCAAGAATCAAAGATGGCCGTGGATTTTTTAAAAATATTGTTTCAAATAGGGGCGAGGCCGAACAAATAAAGGCGTGAATTTTTTAAAAATATTTTTAAGGACCAAAGAAAGGGTTGCAATTTTTAACATATATTTTTCAAGGACCCAACATAGGCGTGGATTTTTTAAAAATATTTTTTAAGGATCAAAGAAAGGGTTGCAATTTTTAAAATATTTTTCAAGGACCCAAAATAGGCGTGGATTTTTTAAAAATATTTTTTAAGGACCAAAGAAAGGGTTGCAATTTTTAACATATATTTTTCAAGGACCCAACATAGGCGTGGATTTTTGAAAGTATTTTTTACTTTACTTACTTAGCTGGCATGTTACAGAACGGTTGTTCCATAAGCCGAGCTTAAAAAAGATTTCCAAATCTTGTGTGCATTTCGTCTATTTTGAAAGAACACGTTCCAAGATGTTGTTTTCTACTTGGTCTTTCCATATAATTCGTGGCCTTCCTTCTACGGGAACCATCAGTAGACTCACTTTTATATGCCTTTTGAGCTGGGCCCTTCTCATTCATTCGCACAACATGGCCTAGCCATCGTAGTCGCTGCAGCTCAGTACGACTGACTACGTCGATGTCCGCGTATACATTGTAGAGCTCGTGGTTCATTCGACGCCAATATTCACCGTCGACGCAGATCGGCCCGTAGATCTTTCGGAGAATTTTTCTTTCAAACATCCATGCTTCAGATCAATATAAAAGCACGGGTAGTATCAGCGTCTTGTAAAGTGTGAGTTTGGTCTGACGGGAGGTGACCTTGTTTGTAAACTGCATACTTGGACCATAGAAGCATCTGTTGGCCATCACAATCCTTCTCCGAATTTCAAAACTGATGTCATTAGTTTTATTTATGGCGGTACCAAGGAATATAAAATCTGTAACTACCTCGAAGCTGTAGTTCTCAAGTTCCTCAGTTGGTCCGTGTCTACTGGACATCTTGCGCGTTGATACCATCAGCTTGGTCTTCTCACAGTTCACTGCCGGACCCACTATGGCAGACTCCTTCTCAATTTGTTCGAAGGTGGCTGTTAACGCTCGCAATCTTCGACCCATTATATCGATGTCATCGGCGCAGGCGAGTAACATGTGTTGTTTGGTGTACAGAATGCCATTTCTGTTCACTTTTTCGACTCGTATGACCTTTTCCAGCAGGATGTTAAAAAAATCACACTACAAACTGTCACCTTGTCTGAATCCTCGTTCGGTATTAAAGGGCTCCGAGAGTTCCTTTCCGACTTTAACTGCTGACCTTGTGCCACTTAAAGTTATCCTGCATAGCAGTATTAATTTTGCAGGAATGCAGAACGTAGACATGGCTTTAAACACCTCTGAACTGTTAGGGCTGTCGAATGCAGCTTTATAGTCGACGAATAGGTGGTATGTGTCGATGTGTTTTTCGTGGCGCGTTTCCAGGATTTGGTGCAGAGTGAAAATCTGCTCAATGATGGATTTCCCAGGTCTGAAGCCGCATTGGTATGGTCAAATAATGTCATTGACGATTGGCTTCTCTTGTCTCCTTTTTTGTGCACGGGACACAGGATGCTGAGGTTCCAATCGTTGGGTATGCATTCTTCTAGCCAAATTGTACTAATCAGCTGGTGCATGCTCCTTACCAGCATCTGACCACCAGTCTTGAATAGACCGGCTTGTAACACATCGGCACCTGCTGCTTTATTATTCTTCAGCCGATTGATTGTTATTTTGACTTCATCTTGGCTAGGTGGTATAAACTCTACACCGTCATATATTATTGGTTCTGGGGTATCCTCTTCACCGCTACTATTTGATACCAGAAGCTTTTCAAATGCTCCTTCCAGACCCTCAGCACGATGTATGTCTATGTCAACAGGTTTCCTTCTTCATCTCTACAGGAGGATGTGCCTGCACCAAAGCCTTCGGTTTGGTTTTTTACTCGTTGGTAAAATTCTTCGGACTTCATTCAATTTTTGGTAAAATTTCCGGACATCTTGATTTGCTCACGCTCACGTTTTTCTTATTCTTTCTTCTTTTTTTCTGAAAATACGTTTCTCCTCTCTCCTTTTCTCCCCATAATTCTCCATCACATTACGTGTAGCTATTGTCTGCAGGGTTGCCCTATACGCTGCTTTTTCACATCAATCGCATTACGACACTCCTGGTCGTTCATGGATTTCTTGATGGTGGTCTTTGGTACCCAAGTGTTGCTTTTGCTGCAATTTGTAGGGAGTGTGCAATTCTCTGCCACTCTGCTTCTACATTTTTATCGGGACAAGGGGTGCTTTCGTCAAGCAGTTGGGTAAGTTGAGCGGAGTAGGCTTCTGCTATCTGTTGTGTTTGCAGCTTTTCGACGTCATATTTCCGTATTATATTAAATCGCACCTTTTCTGCTACATTATGACGGGCGCATACATTGGCTGCCACAAGGTAATGGTCAGAATCGATATTCGCTCCTCGGATCGATCGTACGTCTAAAACACTGAATGAATGCCTTCCGTCTATCACAACATGATCAATTTAATTTCTCGTTCGATCGGGAGAAATCCAAGTGGCCTTGTGTATATCGAGATGCTTGAATCTGGTGCTGCTAACTACTATGTTTTTTGCTGCCGCGAAGTCAATCAACCTCATGTCGTTGTCGGATGTTTCTTCATGGAGGCTGAATTTTCCGACGGTGGGGCCAAAGATATTTTCCCTTCCGATTTTGCATTATAGTCTCTTAGCAGAATTTTTATGTCATGGCCGGGGCTGCGGTCATATGCTGTTTCTAGGCGCTCGTAAAATATGTCTTTGGTCTGTTCATCATTATCTTCGGTCGGAGCATGGGCGCAAATGAGGCTGATGTAGAAGAACTTCGCTTTTATGCGGATTGTAGCAATTCGCTCATCTACGGGAGTAAATCTGGAGACGAGGTCTTTTATTCTCCTGTTAACCATAAATCCCCAGACAATTTCATGTCTCGTTTCATGGCAGCTGTAATACAGAGTAATTCCATCGCATTTCCTGTATGGCAATAATATCGGCTTTGTACTTCTTGAGTACATCCGCCAAAGCGATTACTGCGACTGTTCTATACAACGTGCGCACATTCCAAGTGCAAATTCGCAGATCGTGGTCCTTTATACGTTTGCGGGTGTCGTCAACATTAGGTGGGTTTGGTTTTCCTTTTCTTTGCTTTTTCATAGTAGGTTCGGTTTTCCGAGAGTGGGCAACTAACCCGACGCCTCAACCCATTTTTTATAGTTGTTATGGGTGAACTCGCGGCACATATCAGCTCACTATTTCGGGTGATGAAAATAGTTACCCCAGGTGACACCGCGGGCAGGTCAGTGTCCACAATTGAGATGAAAGAGGGACCAAGATAAACCTGGGCTTCGCTATGTTAATGCCAATCAGTGGCGTTGTTTGGTATCTCTCATTCCCTACGCCACGCAAGGACCAAATATAGGCGATTTTTATAAAGATTTTTTAAAGACCAAACATAGGCCATTTTTAAAAAAGATTACTTAAGGATATTTTTAAGGATCAAATATAAGCGTGGATTTTTAAAAATAATTTTTCAAGGACCAAATATAGGCGTGGATTTTTTAAGGAAATATTCTTTAATACCCTCCGTAAAAACTAAATGATCTCAATAATGTTTCTCTGTGTATATATCTGTCGGTTAATTCAACACACAACCACATGCAATTAAATTAAAGCGAATATGTACCCTGAGAAGAAATGGTGTAAACTCAATAAAGTTCGCATTAGCAATGCGTTTCATTTTTTCCTCTGCTCGGTTAATTTTTTTTATGTAATAAACCCTGAGAGACAGACAGCAACTACATACATATGTGCCCAGCAGAAAGTAACCATTCACCATTTCCTCTACTTTGGAATTTTTCCGAATGAAAAAAAAAATGTTTCCACATCTGAAATTCTGCCAAAGATGCCATTGGCTCTTGCTGCTGCGTGTATTATTTTTTCTGATATCAAAATTTTATTTGCTGATGTTAGCATTTGCAGCACGTTTCGTTTGTAATGTTTTAAAAAACTGCGTTTAATTAAGCACTGACATACATACTGACGTGCCATGTATATATATGATGATGCTGAAGTGTGTAACAGTTTGTGTTGTAAGGACAGTGCCGTAGAAGGGAGCAATTTATCTCTGTAAGATTACTTGGTAATATTCTGGGAGCTTCTCAGAAGCAACGCCATTGTGTGTCTGCAATGAGTGTGTGTGTGCGGTAACAAACGCCAAGGATACGCGTAATTGAAGCCTGTAACTGCTTCAACTACAACAGCAATTGTCAAAAAGATGTTATTTCTACATAAGAACCCTCCACAATACATTACAAACAAAAACAACAAATTCTTTAGAAGTAATCCTCCAGGGAGCAGAACATGAATTCAATTTGAAATAAAATTTTTACATTTGCAAATTATTTGGCATTTTACTGTCATGTTTTAATTTCACCGAGCACAGCTGAGTGAAGTAATGTTTTAAGCACCTTCCAAGCTTTTAAAGCGGAGGGCCATCAGAGCTCTAAACGTAGAAGATATACATATTTTTTTTCGAGGACTAAATTTGGGCGCAGTGTTCGCTTTGGCGGATGTACTCAAGAAGTACAAAGCGGATATTATTACCTTAAAGGAAATGCGATGGAAAGGGACTGGCGTAAGTAAATCAGAAGATTACGCCCTGTATTATAGAAAGGAGACATGCATTTGGCTGCGGATTTGTGGTTAACAGGAGAATAAAAGACCTCGTCTCCAGATTCACTTCAGTAGATGAGCGAAATGCTATAATCTGTATAAAAGCGAAGTTCTTCTACAACAGTCTCATTTGCGCCCATGCTCCGACCGAAGATAAGTATGGACAGACCAAAGACATATTTTAAGTGTGCATAGAAACAGCATATGATCGTTGCCCTGGCCATGGCATTCAAATTCTGCTAGGAGATTTTAATGCAAAAATCGAAAGGAAAAATATTTGTGGTTCTACCGTCGAAATATTCAATCTACATGAAGAAATATCCGACAACGACATGAGGTTGATTGACTTCACCGCAGCAAAAAACATGGTAGTTAGCAGCACCAGATTCTAGCATCTCGATATACACAAGGTCACTTGGATTTCTCCCGATCGAACAACGAGAAATCAAATTGATCATGTTGTGATAGACGGAAGGCATTCATCCAGTGTTTTAGACATCCGATCGATCCGAGGAGCGAATATCGATTCGACCATTACCTTGTGGCAGCAAAGGTACGCACCCGCCTTAATGTAGCAGCAAAGAGCGATCTAACACATCACGGAAATTTGACGTCGAAAAGCTGCAAACACAACAGATAGCAGAAGCTAACTGCTTGACGAAAGCACTTCATGTCCCGATAGTAGTATAGAAGCACAGTGGCAGAGAATTGCCCACTCCCTACAAACTGCAGCAAAAGCAATACTTGGGTACCAAAAACCACCATCAAGAAATCCGTGGTACGATCAGGAGTGTCGTAATGTTGCTGATATGAAAAACGCAGCGTATAGGGCAACCCTGCGGACAGTAGCAACACGTAATGCGATGGAGAACTACCAGGAGAAAAGGAGAGAGGGGAAACGTATTTTCAGAAAAAAGAAAAACTCGAGCGTGAGCAAATCGAGATGTACAGGAGTCAGAATGTAGTCCGACAATTCTACCAACGGGTAAAACACCAAACCGAAGGCTGCAGGCACATCCTTCTGTAGAGATGCAGAAGAAAACCTGGCGACAGATTCAGACGGCGTGCTGAGGATCTGGAAGGAACATTTTGAAAAACGTCTGGTATTAAATAGTAACGGTGAAGAGGATACCCCAGAACCAATAATCAATGACCGTATAGAGTGTGGTTCCCACTCTAGCTAAGATGAAGTCAGAATAGCAATCAATCGGCTGAAGTATAATAAAGCAGCAGGTGCCGATGGGATACAAGCCGAACTAGTCAAGACTGGTGGTCAGATGCTGATAAGGAGCATGCACCAGCTGATTAGTACAATTTGGCCAGAACATTGCATGCCCAATGATTGGAACCTCAGCATCATGTGTCCCGTACACAAAAAAAGAGACAATTCTATACGTACCAACAATAGAGGAATTAGCCTTCTTCCCATCGCATATAAAGTGCTATCTAGCGTAACGTCTGAAGCCAATGGACAGTGACATTATTGGACCATTGGACTGGTAAATCAACAATTGACCAGACTTTCACTCTGTGCCAAATCCTGGAAAACCCCATGAAAAACACATCGATATATTCCGCCTATTCGTCGACTATAAAGCCGCATTCGACAGCCCTATCCGTTCAGAGGTGTAAAAAGCCATGTCCACGTTCGGTATTCCTGGAAAATTAATACGGCTATGCAGGATAACTTAAAGTGGCACAAGGTCAGTAGTTAAAGTCGGAAAGCACCTCTCGGAGCCCTTTAATCCCGAACGAGGATTCAGACAAGGTGACAGTTTGTCGTGTGACCTTTTTAACATCCTGGTGGAAAAGATCATACGACCTGGAAATGGTGAACAGAAATGGTACTCTCTACACCAAACAACACATGTTACTCGCCTACACCGATGACATCGATATGATGGGTCGAACACTGAGAGCGTTAACAGCCACCTTTGAACAAATTGAGAAGGAGTCTGCCAAAGTGGGTCTGACAGTAAACGGCGAGAAGACCACGCTGATGGTATCAACGCGCAAGACGTCTAGTAGACTCGGACCAGCTGTGGAACTTGAGAACTACATGTTCGAGGTAGTCAAAGATTTTATATGCCTTGGTATCGCCATAAACAAAACGAATGATATTCGGAGAAGGTCTGAGCAAACATCTCAAAAGGCCACTTCCCGCCAAACCAAACTCACACTCTATAAGACGCTGATACTACCCGTGCTGTTATATGGATATGAAGCCAGCTATTCTCGGACATCGACAATGTTAGATGTATTGAGCTGCAGCGACTACGTTGGCAAGGTCATGTTGTGAGAATGGATGAAGATGCCCCAGCCCAGAAGGCATATAAAAGCGAACGAGCTGATGATTCACGCAGAAGGGGAAGACCAAGTGGAAGATAACATTCCTGAATATGGTCTATCAAATTGGAAAAACTGCGCAAAAGACAGACGAAATCTTTTTTTAAGCTCGGCTTATGGAACGAAAGTTCTGTCACAAGCATACTTAGCAGGCTTGTAAGTAAGTCCCACATATATATTCGTCCGATTTAAGGTAAATGGTGCACCAAAGTCCCTATGTATCTTCGATTTGGACAAAGTTTGGCACAGTGTGCTGAATAAAGCCTAGAATGATGTGTGCTAAGTTTCGTGAAAATCGGATGAAATTTAGATATAGCTCCCATATATATTTTAGTCCAATTTACACCAAAGACCCGATATATTCTTCGATTTGCACGAAATTTGGTATTGCGTACTGAATTGAGTCTAGAATGATGTGTGCTATGTTTTGTGAAAATCGATGTGAGATAAGTTTCGTAAATATATTTCATCGGATTTAATGTAAATTGTGCACCAAAGTCCGAATATATCTTTCGATTTGCACGAAATTTGGCATAGCGTACCTAATTGAGTCTAGAATGATGTGTGCTAAGTTTCGTGAAGACCGGTTCAAATTTAGATATAGCTCTCATTTTCGTCCGATTTTAGGTAAATGGTGCACCAAACTCCTAATGTTTGTCCGATTGACACGAAAGTGCGGCATACCGATTCGTTCAATTTCAATGTTCCTTCGAAAAGGCGACGTCTGTTAGGATGTATATGTAGAATATACCAAAGTGGTGAAAGGCATTATATAGTCGGCCCAGTCCGACTTTACTACTTTCCTTACTGGTTTAAAATCAACAATGCAAGGCGTGGATTTTTAGTTACCTGTCTTTAGCGGTTCCTTAATGATCTTGAAATATTAGCTCGTATTACACTTTTCTCCAACTCTCACACTCAGGCTCCAAGGGGTATACTCGTACTGGTGGCAAAAATACTAACTAATGCAACCACAAGCCCCTCAGAAGACTGTATCGTATCTTGTCTGTCAACATTAACTGAAGTATGAAAATGATGGTAGTCGCATTTTGTTTTTCAGACGAATACAAAAGGCGTCAACGACAATGACACGCAGAAAAAACAAATTGAAAGACTTTATGTGCACCTGTTAACCTTCACTTACTCCGCAGCAACTTCGACGTCGTCTTCCACTTTTTCCTCCCCTGCAATTCTATCTGTCTGTGGTACCAAGACAAATGACACCCTGGTTAAATAGAATTCACGTCAGATATGAAAACACAATATGTGGGCGTTTTGTTTACCAGTCATTTTTTTCCAAACCCCAGCCTGAGGTATATTCCGAAAAAAATAGAAAATAAAACAAAAGCAGCAACAAAATACAATAAACCGCCAACTGGCAATGAAGAAGCTCTAAGACAAATAAGCACTTTGGCACAGACACCGACACGCACACACATAATGGATCCACAAGGATTTCCTTTAGACATACACATATATGAACCCACATATGTATGTGTGAGTGTACCTATTTTAAGGACAAAGTTGAAGTAAATCTTTGAACTGTTGCTCAACCTCGTCATACCTAAAAGTGGCTGTATAACTGTACTTTGTCAAAGTAACAAAAAAAAAAAGACATGGGACCATGGAAGCCTTTTTTCGGAACAGATGGATGTATGAGGGTAGGTGTGTGTGCGGGTATTTGTGTGCACTTGTTGCTCACATCAGCCAGCAACTGAGTGACTGGGAGTCTGTTAAGAATGACTTCCCAAGAAGTTGATTCTGATGGTCTAGTAGCAGTAGCTGAGCTGAACTGAGCGTGGCGTTGTTAATGAATGATTCTCTGCCATGCTGGTGTTTTTTGTTGCTGTTTGCTTTCCACCAACTCCTTTGTGATTTGAAAGGATACAAATCTTTGTCAGCATGACATTATTTTTTTTTCATCAGCACCGCCACCACTAAGAACAACATGGGGTTTTGTCATAGCTTCACACAGCGACTCACTCACTGACACAAACACTCACACACACAGCGACAAAGTGACATGTGACATTTATTATGAATAACTGTTGGAAATTCCAGCGAAGATTTTTCGCACTTTTGCTAATGGACTGTGTGGGTGCAGCAGGAGCATCTGCAACAGCAGCAGCAGCAATTTGGTGTAATGTGGCGGGTAATGGTCGTGCAATCAAGTATTGGCATTAGATGCAGGATACCTTTTGTTAAGTGAGGAATGGAGATATATATTGAAAAATAAAAAAGAGGATTTTTTAAAGGAGATTTTTTAAGGATTAAAAGAAATGTGGGATTTTTAAAAAATATTTTTTTAAAGTCAGAGTCAGGCCTGGATTTAAAAAAAAAAAAAATTTTTCCAAGTTATAGCCAGGCGTTAATTAAGTGTGAGTTTGGTCTGGCGGGAGGTGGCCTTGCTTTTGAGATGTTTACTCAGACCACAGTAGCATCTGTTGGCCAGCACTATCCATCTCCGAATATCAAAACTGATGTCATTCGTTTTGTTTATGGCGGTACCAATGTATATAAAATCTTTGACTATCTCGAAGCCTTAGTTCTCAAGTTCCACAGTTGGCCCGAGTCTACTGGACGTCTTGCGCGTTGATACCATCAGTTTGGTCTTCTCGCCGTTTACTGCTGTTATCGCTCTAAATGTTCGAGCCATAATGTCGATGTCATCGGCGCAGGCGAACAACATATGCAGTTTGGTGTACAGAGTGCCATTTCTGTTCACCTTTTCTAGGTCGTATGACCTTTTCCAGCAGGATGTTTAAAAGATCACACGACAAACTGTCACCTTGTCTGAATCCTCGTTCGGTATTGAAGGGCTCCGATAGGTCCTTTCCGACTTTAACAGCTGATCTTGTGCCAGTTAAAGTTATCCTGCATAGCCGTATTAATTTTGCAGGAATGCCAAACGCAGACATGACTTTATACACCTCTGAACGGATAGGGCTATCGAATGCGGATTTATAGTCGACAAATAGGTGGAATGTGTCGATGTGTTTTTCGTGGGTTTTATTCCAGGATTTGGCGCAGAGTGAAAATCTTGCCAGGTCAGAAGCCGCATTGGTATGGTCCAATAATTTCATTGACCATTGGCTGCAATCGTTCACAGAGTACGCTGGAAAGCTCTTTATATGCGATGGGAAGGAGACTCATTCCTCTATAGTTGGCACATATCGTCTTGTCTCCTTTTTTGTGCACGGGACACAGGATGCTGAGGTTCCAATCATTGGACATACATTCCTCTAGCCAAATTGTACTAATCAGCTGGTGCATGCTCCTTGCCAGCATCTGACCACCAGTCTGGAATAGTTCGGCTTGTTGCTGCTTTATTATTCTTCAGCCGATTGATAGCTATTCTGACCTCATCTTAAGCTAGGTGGTATACACTCTATACCGTCATCTATTATTGGTTCTGGGGTATCCTCTTCACCGCTACTATTTGATACCAGAAGTTTTTTCAAAATTCTCCTTCCACATCCCCAACACGCTGTCTGTATCTGTCACCAGGTTTCCTTCTTCAACTCTACAGGAGGATGTGCCTGCACCCAAGCCTTCGGTTTGGGATGTTACTCGTTGGTAAAATTTTCGGAATTCATTCTTACTGCTGTACATCTCGATTTGCTCACGCTCACGTTTTTCTTGTTCTTTCTTCTTTTTTTCGTAAAATACGTTTCTCCTCTTTCCATTTCTCCCGATAATTCTCCTTTACATTACGTGTTGCTACTGTCGTGTAGCATTACGACAGTCCTGATCGCACCATGGGTTTCTTGGTGGTGTTTTTTGGTACCCAAGTGTTGCTTTTGCTGCATTTTGTAGGGAGTGGGCAATTCTATGCCATTGCGCTTCTATACTATTATCGGGACAAGAAGTGCTTTCGCCAAGCAAGTGGCTAAGTTGGGCGGAGTAGGCTTCAGCTACCTGTTGTGTTTGCAGCTTTTCGAAGACGAGTTTTCGTGTTACATGAGATCGCACCTTTGCTGCTACATTAAGACGGTTGCTAACCTTGGCTGCTACAAGGTAATGGTTCAGGTAAACACTGAACGAATGCCCTCCGTCTATCACAACATGATCAATTTCGTCTCTTGTTGCTTGATCAGGAGAAATCCAGGTGGCCTTGTGTATATCGAGATGCTTGAATCTGGTGCTGCTAACTACCATGTTTATCAACCTCATGCCGTAGTGGGATGTTTCTTCATGAAGGCTGAGGCCCCCGACAGTGGGACCAAAAAATTTTTTTTGCGATTTTTGCATTAAAATCTCCTAGCAGAATATTAATGTCATGGCCAGAGCAGGGATCATATGCTGTTTCTAGGCGCTCGTAATATATGTCTTTTGTCTGCTAATCTTTGTCTTCGGTCGAAGCATGGGCGCAAATAAGACTGATGTAGAATAACTTCGCTTTTATACATAAGGCAATAATATCGGCTTTGTACTTCTTTGTGCCAAAGCAAACACTGCGCCTGTTCTGTACAACGTGCGCACATTCAAGTACAGATTCGCAGATCGTGGTCCTTTATGGATGTTATAACCAGGCGTGGATTTTTTAAAAAATATTTTTTTCAAGTTATAGTCAGGTGTGGATTTAAAAAAAAAATGTTTTTTTGAAGTTTAAACCAGGTGTGGATTTTTTAAAAAAAATATGATTTCAAGTTTTTAAAGATTTCACTCAAATTTTTATTTGAAAATAATCAAAACCACACAATGAAAAAGTAAAAAACCCGATTGTAAGAATTATTTTCATACATCTAATTATTTGTCTCTGGCACTCAGCAAAAAGAGCCCACACAAGAAAATAATTTCCACTTAAGAAAGACGAATTTCGCAGACATCCATTGCTAATGGGAATCCATTAAAAATACAAAAACAACAACAACAAACAGCTTTGAATACATAGACGTGTCAATATCACTCGCATTGACTGAACTGCAAATGCTTAATTTTTAATTGAAAAGATTTTATTTGTCGGCTTCTTATTATTTTCTTTCAGCTGTTTTTGACAACAACACCAACAAAAATCCATTGTAGTCCCACCAAACGACAAAAAAATTACTTTACAATTCAAATTTTTGTTAAAAGGATTTCATGTATTATTATTAACAATTTGCTTTCATTAGGAGGATTTTGTTTTCATTCGTTTTTTTTTTTTTAATTTTGTATTTGAATTCAATTGACTTGCTAACGCCTTTATACAGCTTAACAAATATTTGCGTAGGTTGTTTTTTTGTTTCACATGTTTTAATAGCAGAACAATATCCAAATTGTTTTAAATTCGTCAATTGAAATGAAATGAATAATTTAATGTGACAAATGTTTCAAATTTACCACTTCTAAGTGGATTCGATAAATATTTGAAATAAATTTGGAAATGTTATTAAAGAAATCAATTGCAATTTAATTTGTCGAAATTAATATACAAATAGATTTAAAAAAAGTCATGGACTTAAAAAAAATTTTTTGGTAAACCAAATTTTTAAAGAAAAAATCAAGGAATGGATACTTGAAAGAATATTTTCTTTAAGATAGACCATTGAGGCCTGGTTCTTTAGGGGCAACCGAAGAGGGATTTCAATTTTTTTTAATATATTTTTATACCCTACACAACTATGTTGTCAGGGTATTATAGCTTTGTGTGGCCACTAGAGTTTGTAACGCCGCGAAATATTGGCCCTAGACCCACCTTTAAGTATACCGATCGTAATATCTCGACTAGCTGAGTCTATCCAGACATATGTATCCGTCCGTCCGTCTGTCCATTATAATTTGTAAACACGATACAGGCCAAGTTATGGACCAATCTTCACGAAAATTTCCATGTAGGATAGGTTCCGGCCAATGAAGACCCCTATTGTTTTTGGTAAAGAACGGTTAATATTTAGGGGATGAAATGGACCAAAACCTTTATTTTTGTTTGATTTTCTGGTCGCTCCAGAGGCCGCAATTATGGGCCAAACATCTCGAATGTTTACATGGAGAAGGGGATTGGGCCAAGGAATAAGCATAAACAGGCATGCTGTACTGTGGCCCGTATCGTGTTTACAAATTATAATGGACAGACGGACGAACACACATGATAAAGATCGGTCAATATTTAGCGTGTCAAATGGGCCCTGACTTTTGTAAGAAATGTGACAATATTTGTATTCTATAACGTATATATTCATCCCTGAAGGACATAGAACCGAAAAGTTGATAGTATATCCAAGAGGAGTGGTCGACCTTTAAATTGATACCAATTATATTGTCGTATGTACTCTGATTTGGGAATTACACTTACATATTTACAGCTGCTTACGTATTCAGATATTATTTAGTAACTCATTACCACACTAGAGGTCGGAAATATAGCGCTGATAGCTTTGAAATGTTCCGTTAGGTTCCAGTTATGATCAAGGACAACGCCTATAATTTTTGGTGATGTTCAGATAATAGTTTTGGGATGAAGTGGACCGAGAACTTATGTTTTGTGTGTGTGTGTTTGTTTTTTTTTTTTTTGTCGAGTCGATCTATAGGCCACAATTATAAGCCGAACATCAAAACACCACCCACGGTGAAGGGAATCTGGACAAGTAGATAGAAGGGATGTACTGAATATTAGTAATATTTGTTGACCTCTAATCGGTCAAGAGGGTGCATATATAGCTTAATATTGCCCAAGCTCAGAATATAGAACCACAGAAATTTAGATTTTCGTGGAAGTTGTGTAGGGTATCATATGGTCCGCCCCGTCCGACTATACTGAACCGGTTAAAAATATTTTTCGGAGATACAGTCAGGCGAATATATTTATACCCTTCACCACACTGTAGTGCAGGGTATTATACTATTGAAATTGGAGAAAATTCATTCAGATTTAGATATAGCTCCCATATATAGTTTCGTCAGATTTTAGGTAAATGGTGCACCAAATTGCCAATATTTGTCCGATTGGGACAAAATTTTGCACAGAGTACTGAATTAGGTCCAGACTGATGTCTGCGAAGTTTTGTTAAAATCGGTTCAGATTTAGATATATCTCCCATATATAGTTTCGTTCGATTTTTTGTGAATGATGTACCAAACTCCCAATTGGGACAAAATTTTGCATAGAGTACTGAATTAGGTCCAGACTGATGTCTGCGAAGTTTTGTTAAAATCGGTTCAGATTTAGATATATCTCCCATATATAGTTTCGTTCGATTTTTTGTGAATGATGTACCAAACTCCCAATATTTGTCCGATTGCGACAAAATTTTGCACAGCGCATTTAATCAGTTCCATATTTATATATGCGAAGTTTTGCTGGAATCGGTTCAGATTTTGATATAGCTCCCATATATAATTTCGTCCGATTTTATGTGAATGATGCACCAAACTCCCAATATTTCTCCGATTGGGACAAAATTTTGCACAGAGTATTGAATTAGGTCTAGATTGATACATGTCAAGTTTCGTTGAACTCAGTTCAGATTAAGAAATAGCTCCCATATATAGTTTCGTCCGATTTTAGGTAAATGGTGCACTAAACTCCCAATGTTGGTCCAATTTAGACAAAATTTAGCACAGAGTATTGGATCAGATGTAGATTGATGTATGTTGAGTTTGGTGGAAATTGGTTTAGATTTAGACATATCTCCCATGTACAGTTTCGTCCGATTTTAGGAAAATGGTGCACTAAATTCCCAATATTGGTCCGATTGAGACAAAAATGTATGCGATGTTCAGATTTAACTGGAATTGGTTCAGATTTAAATATAGCTGATGTACCAAACTCCCAATTGGGACATCATTTTGCACAGAGTACTGAATTAGGTCCAGACTGATGTCTGCCAAGTTTTGGTAAAATAGGTTCAGATTTAGATATAGTTTCGTCTGATTTTTTTGAATGATGAACCAAATTCCCAATATTTGTCCGATTGAGTTTTGTTAAAATCAGTTCGGATTTAGATATAGCTCCCATGTATAGTTTCGTCCGATTTTTTGTAAATGGTACACCAAACTCCCAATATTTGTCCGATTGAGACAAAAGTATGCACAGAGTACTGAATTAGGTCTAGACCAATTTCTTCAAAGTTTTGTTAAAATCGGTTCATATTTAGATGTTGCTCCCATATATAGTTTCGTCCGATTTTTTTTTGAATGATACACCAAACTCCCAATATTTGTCCGATTGAGCAAAATTTTGCATAGCGAATGCTATTGAGGATGATGTGTGATAAGGTTTGTTGAAATCGGTTCAGATTTTGATATAGGTATATATATATATTATATATTTTCGTTCGATTTTATGTAAATGGTGCTATGCTTCTTCGATTTGTACGAAATTTGGCAGAGGATATTAAATTGAATATAGAATGATAACAAAAATCAAATGTTGTATGCAACGATTGCTCAATTAGGTCCATGTGTTTATGTATAGCTCCTATACATAATTTTACTCGATTTAATACAAATGGCAAATCACAGAATCCAAGTCTGCCCGTTTGACATGCAATTTTTCATTGATTTCTGAATGGTATTGAGTTTTTCAATGGGTTCAAATATCTATCTAGATAGCAAATATAGTTTCGCACGATTCCATCTCAATGGTCCTCCAAAGATTCTATGTATGTTCTATCTACAGGATATTGTCGATATTAACATTTCTTGTATGTACCCAAAGTGGTGAAGGGTATCATATAGTCGGCCCCGTCCGACTTTTGAACTTTCCTTACTGTTTTTTTTTGTCTGACTGACTGTTGAGCAAGTTAACTCTCGAAGTGTGTAACTGATTTCATTTAAACTTGGCACATTTTCCAAATCAAGTTCGAAGATGGGGACTTATCGATTCACTGCTTCTAGTAGGTACCCCACAAAAGGGTGATTTTTTTGAACATTTGTAAATCGTATATGAAGCACACATTGTTTTGTTAAACATTTACTTACTTCTCCTATCTCCTCCTCATCTTTCTTCGGACTACGCAATACACTTCCACTTGCAAGTAATTAGCTCGACAACCACAGCTTCGTAATTAGAACAACAACTTGCCGAAAAAGCATTAAGTCATAATTCTACTGCCGTTTTGCTGTTTATTTCGGACTAATTAAAACGATGCATAAATCATAAATATCCATTAGGATAATTTTAATGTTTTGTTTTGGTTTGGCTTGGCTTGGTTTTGACTAAATTATGTAAACTACTCTTCTACTACTACCACAGCTGCTATTAGTTTATGGAGAGACTGAAGATTGTGCATATTAATTGTGTGTCTGTGTGTTAATTATACAATAGTTATTAAGCATACTAAAGTGAAATTAAAATTTGTTAATTAGCATATATTTATTAATTTTTTTCTTTCTTTGCAGGTAAATATTACAACACACGTAATTTTCATGTAACTGTGAAAATAAATATGTATATTTATGTAAGTAATCTATAAATGTCTTTCCAATATTCCATTTTAAATATGATTATTAATTATAGATTTGAAATTTACACATTTCAATAAATTTGTAGCAGTAGATTATTAAATAGGTTGCCTAGTTATAACTAAGCTCTAATCGGCATTATGTAAGATGCTGAGGCACTTGAAATGAAAGCAGCATTATCGACGAACAACTATATTTGCATAATTGATACAAACTGATATGCACCAAGCCTAATTGTAGACCACAAAAAATATTTTAAAACCAGTGAGCGGAGCAGTATAGTCGGACGGGGCCGACCATATGATACCCTACACAACTACCACGGAACTCTAACTTTCTGCAGATCTTTATTCCAAGAATGAGCAATATTTCGCGATATTTGCACCCTCTTAACCGATTAGAGGTCAATATAATATCTTATTTTTTTCATTTTACACAGAAAGGTCTTGGTTGACTTGACCCGCTGAATAGTGACTGATCATTGCGAAAGTCCATCAAATTAGTTGGCCAGATTAATTCTCCAGTATAATATTCTTCTTATAAATGTGACTTGAAAAGACACAATAAAAATAAGTTTCGGTCCACTTCATCCCAAAATTATTATCTGATCATCACCGCAAATTTAGGCGTTGTCCTTGACCATAACCGGAACCTCATGGAAATTTTAAAAGCGATCAGCGTTATATTTCCGCCCTACAGTGTGGTAATGGGTTACTAAATAATATCTGAATACGTAAGTAACTGTAAATATTTAAGTGTAACTCCCACATCCGGGTGCATACGACAATGTAATTGGTATCAATTTAAAGCCCCATCACTCGTTTTGGATATACTATCTACTTCTCGGCTCTATGTCCTTTAGGAGTAAGTATATAAGCCGTAGAATGCAAATTTTGTAATTTTTCACGCAAAAGTCAGGGTCCATTTAACCGCTAAATATTGACCGATCTTTATCAAAATAGACATGCTTATTCTTTGGCCCAATCCCCTTCTCCATGTAAAAATCCGAGATGTTTGGGCCATAATTCCGGCCTCTGGAGCAACCAGAAAAACCGACAAAAATTAGGTATTTCGTCCATTTCATTCCCTAAATATTAACCGATCTTTACAAACTAGGGGTCTTCATTGGGCAGAACCCATCCTACATGCAAAATTTCGTGAAGATTGGTCCCTAACTGTGGCCTGTATCGTGTTTACAAATTATAATGGACAGACGGACGGACGGACACACATGTCTAGATCGACTCAGCTAGTCGAGATATGACGATCGGTATACTTAAAGGTGGGTTTAGGACCAATATTTCGCGGCGTTACAAACTCTTGGGGCTGCACAAAGCTATAATACCCTGGCAACATAGTTGTGTACGGTATAATTACACTGTGACGCGTATAATTACACGATGTCCACGTATAAATTGTAAAGCTCGTGGTTCATTTGACGCCGGTATTCACCGTCAACACAGATCGGCCCGTAGATCTTTCGTAGAATTGTTCTCTCAAAGACTCCAAGAGCTGCCTCAATTGCTTGCGCAAGTACCCATGCTTCAGATCCATATATCAGCACGGGTAGTATCAGCGTCTTGTAAAGTGTGATTTTATTGGCCTTGTTTCTAAACTGCTTACTTCGCCATCACAATCCTTCTCCGAACTACAAAACTGATGTCATTCGTTTTATTTATGGCGGTACCAAAGTAGATAAAATCTTTAACTACCTCGAAGCGGTAGTTCTCAACTTCCACAGTTGGTCCGAGTCTACTGGACATCTTGCGCGTTGATACCATCAGCTTGGTCTTCTCGCCGTTTACTGCCAGACAAACTTTGGCAGACTCCTTCTCAATTCGTTCAAAGGTGGCTGTTACCGCTCGCAATGTTCGACCCATTATATCGATGTCATCGGCGTAGGCAAGTAACATGTGTTATTTGGTGTACAGAGTGTCATTTCTGTTCATCTTTACATCTCGTATGACCTGTTCCAGCAGGATGTTAAAAAGGTCACACGACAAATTGTCACCTTGTCTGAATCCTCGTTCGGTATTGAATTGTTCCGATAGGTCCTTTCCGACTTTAACTGCTGACCTTGTGCCACTTAATGTTATCCTGCATAGGCCTATTAATTTTGCAGGAATGCAGAACGTAGACATGACTTTAAACACCTCTGAACGGATAGGCCTGTCAAATGCGGCTTTATAGTCGACGAATAGGTGTAATGTGTCGATGTGTTTTTCGTGGGTCTTTTCCAGGATTTGGCGCAGTGAGAAAATATGGTCAATGGTGGACTTGCCAGGTTTGAAGCCGCATTAGTATGGTCCAATAATGTCATTGACCATTGGCTTCAATCTTTCACACAGCACGCTGGATAGCACTTTATATGCGATTTTTGAGCACGGGAGACAGGATGCTGAGGTTCCAATCATTGGACATGCATTCCTCTAGCTAAATTGTACTAATCAGCTGGTGCTTGCCCCTGACCAGCATCTGACCACGAGTTTTGAATAGTTCGACTGGTAACTCGTCGGCTACTGCTGCTTTATTGTTCTTGAGCCGATTAATTGCTTTGTATGGCCTCATCTTGGCTAGGTGGTCTACACTCTATACCATCACCTCTTTTTGGTTCTGGGGTATCTTCTTCACCGCCACTATTTGATACCAGAAGCTTTTCAAAATGCTCCTTCCAGATCCTCAGCACGCGTCTATATCTGTTACCAGGATTCCTTATTCATCTCTACAGGAGAATGCGCCTGCACCAAGACCTTCGGTTTAGTGTTTCACTGTTTGCTAAAATTTCCGGACTTCATTCTGACTCCTGTACATCTCGATTTTCTCACGCTCACTTTTTTCTTGTTCTTTCTTCTTTTTTTCTAAAAACACGTTTCTCCTCTCACCTTTTCTTCCGATAATTCTACATCACATTACGTGTTGCTAGTGCCTGCAGGGTTACCCTATACGCTGCGTTTTTCAGATCAGCAGCATTACGACGCTCCTGATCGTACTATGGGTTTCTTGGTGGTGATTTTTGGTACCCAAGTGTTGGGCAATGATCTGTCACTGTGCTTCTATGTTATTAGCAGGACAAGGGATGCTTTCGTCAAGCAGTTGGGTAAGTTGAGCGGTGTAGGCCTCGGATACCTGTTGTGTTTGCAGCTTTTCGACGTCAAGTTTCGGTGTTGTGTTAGAGTGCACCTTTGCAGCTACATTAAGACGGGCTGCCACATGGTAATGGTCCGAATCTATATTCGCTCCCCGGATCGATCGGGAGTCTAACACACTGGATGAATGCCTTCCGTCTATCACAACTTGATCAATTTGATTTCTCCTTGTTTGATCAGGAGAAATCCAGGTAGCCCTGAATTTTCCGACGGTGGGCCAAAGATCTTATCCCTTCCGATTTTCGCATTAAAATCTCCTGGCAGAATTTATCCTTGGTTTTCTTTTTCTTTGCTTTTTCATAGTAGGTTCGGTTTTCTGAGTGTAGGCACCACACTGTGGTACAGGTTATTATGTATTTGTGCATATGTTTGTAACAGGCAAAATTAAACGAGGTAGATACATGGCTTCTTGTGAGAACATGTATAGAATCAATTTCTAAGCCGATTTATACATGTCTGCCTGTCTGTCCATGTTAAATTGTAAACAAAGTACAGGTCGCATTTATGATACGAGTTGGATGAATGTTGGCATATGTCACTTATTTGGCCCAAGGACGGTTCAGATTTAGATATAGCTCCCATAATTAGTTTCGTCCGATTTTCAGTAAATGGTGTACCAAAGCTCCAAATTATGGCCGATTGGCACAACATTTTGCACAGGGAGAAAGATATCATAAAGTCGGCCCCGTCTGACTTTACTACTTTCCTTACTGGTTTTTATAGTTCTTATGGGTGAACTCGCGGCACATATTAGCTCTCTTTTTCATCAGGTGATGAAAATAGCTCCCCCAGGTGGCACTACGTGGAGGTCAGTGTCCACAATTGAGATGAAAGAGGAACCAAGATATGCCTGGACTTCGCCATGTTAAAGCCTAATTATAGGCCTCAAAAATTATGTTTGAACCTCTCAGGTTTATTTTTTTCTATAGAAGGTCTTATGTTTTACCCTATGGATCTAGTTTTGCTATAGAAGAATTCGTTTGAATATGCCTGAAACCCTTCGGTTGAGATTTTTTTTAGAAAACAAATTGTGTGTGTCTATTACTTCTTCAGGTCTATTTTTTGTATAAGAAACATTTTGGTTGGCCACCTTTTAACTAGAATATTACAAAACTATTCATATTTATTCTTGAATCTATTTTTATCCTCTATTTAATTTTCAAAAAATAAAAAAAACTTCGACACATGACAAACCACCTGTTGTTGTTCTGACTACAATAAACGACCCGGCAAATGGAGGAAACCATGGAGACTTAAAGTCTTGCTCTAATTGTTGTCTGGACAGAGTTCCACAAACAATGTGTCTATTTAGAAAAGTTTTATTTGACGTTAGTTTACTTTTGTTATTGTTGTTGTTTTTTGTTCCTCCCTACCTCTATTGTTTGTGTAAATCAAACAGCAGCAGCAGCAACAAAGTCATTGTTTGCTTCATAAGAAATTTCAGAAGAAAAAAATTACTTTTTTTAACTACAATCTCTTCAGACAATATGTGTAATATATGTATATACAGATATGTGTTCTTCGGAACTACTACCAACACATGGAGATTTTTTTTAGTCTGTCTCCATCGGCAACTACCACCACTAAAGGAAGTCATTAGAAAAGTCGAGGTAAATAACCTAACTAAGCCAATTAAATTGCTGGGTGTGGGGGTGGTGATGAATATTAAAGTTTTAAAAATACTTCGTCTTCATTGTCCTCATGTTTAACTTTCAACTTTTAGTTAGTCAATATTTAAGTTGAGCTTCTACGTGGGTCGGATAAACAAAGGAATTGTGTGGGCGTCATATGTGTCATGTGGCATAATTAAAATGTCAGGGAAAAAATTTAGTTTTTGAAATTGAAAACGAGGGAAAAGTTTTGACAATAAGGCGGGGGAATTGATATTGATGTTTAATGTAGAAGGGTAGGAGGATATTGAAAATATTATTTAAAATCTTCAATATTAATTTTTGGACCGCACACTTGACAATAGTACTAAACACCCAGCCCAAAATCTCATTGTGTATAACAACACGCTTTGTCGACCTGCTTTTATTTTTCGTATACACAATGGAATATATTTAAATTTGAGTATTCGAAATAAGATTAAATATTAGTATTCGAAATTAGATTAAATACAGCTTTCAATTAAACAGTTGAAATAATAATATTTGATAAAAGAAACTAAGAAATTGGGGTACTAATGAGAAACTTGCAGTTTTAGACGACTAGAAAGACACTCTAAAAATATTATTAAAATTCACCCTAGGTTAAAAAAATCCACGTCTAATATTGTAGGCCACAAAAAGTATTCTAAAAAAATCCACGCCTAATTGTAGGCCACAAAATATTCTTAAATAATCCACGACTACTTGTAGGCCACAAAATATTCTTAAATAATCCACGACTAATTGTAGGCCCCAAAAAGTATTCTTAAAAAATCCAAGCCTAATTGTAGGCCACAGAAAATATGTTTACAAAATCCACGGCTAATTGTAGGCCACAGAAAATATGTTTACAAAATCCACGGCTAATTGTAGGCCACAGAAAATATGTTTACAAAATCCACGGCTAATTGTAGGCCACAGAAAACGTGTTTACAAAATCCACGCCTAATTGTAGGCCACAGAAAATATGTTTACAAAATCCACGCCTAATTGTAGGCCACAGAAAATATGTTTACAAAATCCACGCCTAATTGTAGGCCACAGAAAATATGTTTACAAAATCCACGCCTAATTGTAGGCCACAAAAAGTATGGTTTAAAAAATCCACGCCTAATTGTAGGCCACTAAAAGTATGGGTTAAAAAATCCACGCCTAATTGTAGGCCACAAAGAGTATGGTTTAAAAAATCCACGCCTAATTGTAGGCCACAAAAAGTCTTCTTAAAAAATCCACGCCTAATTGTAGGCCACAAAAAGTCTTCTTAAAAAATCCACGCCTAATAGTAGGCCACAAAACGTCTTCTTAAAAAATCCACGCCTAATTCTAGGCCACAAAAAGTCTTCTTAAAAAATCCACGCCTAATTGTAGACCACAAAAAGTATTCTTAAAAAATCCACGCCTAATTGTAGGCCACAAAAAGTATTTTTAAAAAATCCACGCCTAATTATAGGCCACAAAATGTATTCTTAAAAAATTCACGCCTAATTGTAGGCCACAAAATGTATTCTTAAAAAATCCACGCCTAATTGTAGACCACAAAAAGTATTCTTAAAAAATCCACGCCTAATTGTAGGCCACAGAAAATATGTTTAAAAAATCCACGCCTAATTGTAGGCCACAGAAAATATGTTTAAAAAATCCAGGCCTAATTGTTGGCCACAAAAAGTATTCTCAAAAAATCCACGCCAAATTGTAGGCCATTGTGTGGTAGGGTATTTCTTTTCTTCTTTTCAAATACAATACCAATAATGACGCCTCGAATCGTTTCATTATTTGTTCCTGCCAATACCAACAAACAAAAACCTCGTCTATTTGTTCCACAAATGGGTATAAATATAGGAAATACAACAAGCTGCTTTAGATAGATATCGAATTTCGATATTTTCGGAAATTCAATTCGCTTGTCTGGTATTAAGTACGCAAAGGAATCGGTCAGTTTGAAATTCGCAAAATAACACAAAAAAATATGAAATTTTTTGTGGGTGCCACATTGGCCATTATGCTTGGCATAATGGGCCAAGGAGTATCAGGAGCCCAATATCAAGTCAGCTCTACAAGTTCCGGACCCTTACCTTCCAATCTTATGGCGAATTTTGGTAACATGATCGCAAATCCCAGCGGAGGGTCATCACAATGGAGTTTCAATACGAATACAAGTCCTACATCTGTGCTGAGTGGTTCTTCAAGTGGTTCGATGGGAATGCAAAGTCCGGATGGTCTGAGCGGTTCTTCGGGTAAATTCACCTATACAATGAATTCAAGTCCTGTGACCATTACAAGTGGTGGAGTTACGTCGGGTTCTACGATTAGCTCTGGAG
>NW_026881242.1:0-10828 GCF_032173495.1 Musca vetustissima | reverse complement strand
CATTGGGTGGTTATTGGGTACAAAATATCTCCACTGAAAATAAGTCAATTTTTTCTGGTAAGTTGTACTCCCATATAAGGGTACCCCCCAAACTATTAATATTCACCCCCTTTTAGGGGTAGTCCCCAAATAACCCCCTTTCTTATATTAAAATAGTCATCTGATTTGTTCCGCGTTTTGGGTTTGGTTCCAAGACTCTGTTGTATTATTTCACCTGCGGAGGATATCAAGAAGGTTGAACTATAGTCCACATTTAGGCCTAGCCCCCATATAATGATATCAAACGATTTTCGGTATTTTAATATTTAGCGTAAAAAAATGTATTCTGATGCCAAAATATTAGTTTCGAAATAGAGCTATATCTGTTCTCAATTAAGCCGAAATAAAACCTGTGTATATTGGTGATGGCCTTATATAACTGTGACCTCTTAATTGCAGTATATTGGGGATGTTCCACCGTACCATGCGTCGTCAATATCGAACTGGGATTTTTAGGAAATTGCTGAAATTTTGTCTGCAGGCAGGTCAAGTTCGATGATGGGCTTTATCGGTCCACGTTTAGGTATAGCTCCCATATAAGGGTACTCCCCAATTTTCGGTATTTTGGGGTTCTTGAGCGCGTTTTTCAAACGAATTCGCTGAAATTTGGTACATTGAGTTCTTATTGGGTACTAAATGCCTCCACAAAAAATTATAAATATAGGTCCTTTTTCTGGTAGCCACCATATAAGGGTACCCCTAAGTTTGCGGTATTTTGGGGGGTTTGATCGCATTTTTCGACCGAATTCGCTGAAATTCGGTACTTTGAGTTATTATTGGGTAGCAAATCTTTATACTAAAAATTATAAATATTGGTCAATTTTTTCGGGTAGCCCCCATATAGGGGTACCCCCCAATTGTCGGTATTTTAGGGTTCTTGAGCGCGGTTTTCAACCGAATTCGCTGAAATTTGGTACATGGGGTTCTTATGGGGTACCAAATTTCCCCACTAAAAATTATAAATATAGATCCACTTTTTCTGGCAGCCCCCATATAAAGGTACCTCCCAATTTCCAATTTCTGGGAGGTTTTGACCGATTTTTTTCACCGAATTGGCTGTAATTTAGTAATTTGAGTTTTTATTGGTTAGCAAATCTCTACACAAAAAATTATAAATATAGGTAAATTTTTTCGGGTAGCCCCCATATAAGGTTGCCCCAAATTTTCGATATTTTGAGGTTCTTGAGCGCGTTTTTCAACCGAATTCGCTGACATTTGGTATTTGGTAGTCGTAAATGATAACAAATCTCCCCACCAAAAATTATTAATATTCACCCCTCTTTAGGGGTAGTCCCCATATAACCTCCTTTTTTATATTAAACTAGTTATCTGATTTATTCCGAGTGTTGCGGTTGGGTAGTCGTTACGGGGAATAGTCAATTTTTACCCTACAAAGACTATTTAGCCATCTGTTGTAAGCATTCCGCCTTCTAACGATATTGGGATAAAATAAAACTCAAACATGATGCTAATGAAATATATAGCCAGACATTTAGGAATCTCCTCAATATAGGCATACCTCTTGAAGGAAAGAATTGAGATAAACACTTAAAATATTGGGTTGACAATTGGCATATACCGGTCATAATCCCCAAATATTTACTATTTCCTACACTATGTAATCAATATTGTTCCCCCTTTAGCCATACCCTCATATAACTTTGTAATCTAAATTACAGTAGTTTGAGGATTTTATACTCTACCATGCCTTATCAGTATCAGTCCACTTTTTGGATCTTACAGATTTTAGGAAAAAAGCCCATTAGAAATTGCTGAAGTTTGTATTTGGTGTACATAATGGACTATATACGCTACTTTTTGGTATGTTCCCTATATTTTCATTGCATGTATCTTTCTGTATAACTATGGTGGAGGGTATCCAAAGTTCGGCCCGGCCGAACTTACCACTTTTTTACTTGTTTATTTTAAAATGGTTATCTGATTTATTCCGCGTTTTGAGTTTGGTTCTAAGACTCTGTTGTAATCATTTCATCTTGCGGAGGAGATAAAAAATTTGAACGTTACGTTCGATAATGAACTATAGCCGCATTTAGGCCTAGCCCCCGTGTGAAGGTTCCAGAAGAAGTGGACCGATATTCCCCATCTTCGAATTTGAACTAAGTTTGGAAGAAATAATAAGATGGGCAAAGTTTGAATGAAATCTAAATTTTCTGAAACGGATTTGGTCCAAAGAAACATGGGGTCTAGAACCAATATTTCGATGAGACACATTTTCACGGTGTTAAAGTGTATACACCATCATTAGCCATAAGGCTGAGGGTATAATTATCCATTAAAAATTTGTGAAATGTCGGTATAGGTCCACTTTTTGGTATGTTCCCTATATTTTCATTTCTAGTACCTGTCAGTATATCTATGGTGGAGGGTATGCAAAGTTCGGCCCGGCCGAACTTAACGCTTATTCACTTGTTAATTTTTATGTTTCTCTAAACACATTGAAATCGATATCAATGTGAAATTGTATTTAAGGTCAGTATTAACTCAATGTTTAGAGAAAAGAACGAGGAAGTTGGTTTTACCGTGAACAAGATGGAAACAACACTCAAGGTCAATATATTATTTAAAAAGCTTTTTTAATTTAAAATTTATAAGAGACATTCTGATTGGTGATAGGTTCGAATTAAATAAAGAACTCATACCGAGAATGGCAGGGTCCTCGTAACAAAGTAGTCCAAAGATGAAGACTGCTATATTTTTATTGTACGGACAACTAACACTATGCAATAAAATTTTGAGAGGTGGGAAACACTTTTGGGACATTGAATTATATAAGGAAAACTAGCAAAGTTTTTGTGGTTTATGTCATGAATTTCGGCCATATTTTCAAATGATATTTTTGGCATTTATATGATGTTAGATTGGGTCCTTAAAGACAAAAATCGATTTTGCGGCAGACAGATTCGGATGCCCAAATTTGGAACAGAATTTTCTGATAACGACACCAATTTTTGTACCAGTTTTAATAAACCAATTAAGTTTACATTCATATAATTTGAAATTAAAGTTTAACTGGTGCATCAGATAGAAATCATAAGTGAATCTAGCTATATCCTCAAAAGTAACTATGGGTACGCTTTGTTTCCGTCTTCGTGTCACATACAAATACACCAAAATATGATAAATACCCCATACCACATTATGCGATGGATAATAATTAATCCACACATCTACAATTGCTATGAATTGAATTTTGGTGCTCAGCTTAAAATATAAATTTATTCGATTTTGATTGTAAGGGCGATAATCATTTGAATAAATTTCAAGACAGTTTTTTCAACGGTCAATGTCACGTTGAAACAACAGTGGCAATTTCTCTCGCCATTTCAAAGTACAATGTATTCACTGGGACACCTTTACTTATTTAACGATAAGAATTACCGAGAGGGAATCCGCAATACCTAGAACAACAACAACGACATTGTTTGCAATAGATCTGTAATGAAACATTTAAATTGTTGTTAACCTATTTATTATTTTAATGGTGTCAGGTATAATGTATCTGTTGTCAGTAATGTGGTAGCTTTAAATGCAATTATAGTTCAACTTTTTTATATCACGAATTAAAGTGAAATATGAGTATTACAAAATCTTAAACCAGCTAAAATAAGGTTAATATTACTTATAACTGAAACATCCGATTTTTATACCCTTCACCACACTGTGGTAAAGGGTATTATGTCTTTGTGCATATGTTTGTAACAGGCAAAAGGAAACGAGATAGGCACATGGTTCCTTTTGAGAATATGCATAGAATCACTTTTTAAGTCGATTTATGCATATCCGTCTGTCCGTCCGTCCATCTATTTTTGTTAACAAAGTACAGGTCGCATTTGTGATCCGATTTGGATGAAATTTGGCAAAGTTCACCTATTTGGCCCAAGGACGAACCCTATTGAAATTGTTAAAAATCGGTTCAGATTTAGATATAGCTCCCATATAAATTTTCCTCCGATTTAAGGTAAATGGTGCACTAAAGTCCCCATATATCTTTCGATTTGCACGAAGTTTGGCACAGCGTAATGAATTAGTTCTAGAATGATGTGTGTCAAGTTTCCTGAAAATCGGTTCAGATTTAGATATAGCTCCTATATATATTTTCGTCCGATTTAAGGTAAACGGTGCACTAAATTCCCTAAATGTCTTTCGATTTCCACGAAATTTGGCACAGCGTACTGAATTAAGCCTAGGGCGACGTGTGTTAAATTTCCTCAAAATCGGTTCAGATTTAAATATAGCTCCCATATATATTTTCGTCCGACTTTAGGTAAATAGTGGACCAAAGACCCTATATATCCTTCGATTTGCACGAAATTTCGCACAGCATACTGAATTAATTCTAGAACGATGTGTGTTAAATTTCGTGAAAATCGGTTCAGATTTAGATATTGCTCCCATATATATTTTCGTCCGATTTTAGGTATATAGTGGACCAAAGTCCCTATATATCCTTCGATTTGCTCGTAATTTGGCATAGCGTACTAAATTAAGTCTGGAGTGATGTGTGTTAAGTTTCGTGAAAATCGGTTCAGATTTAGATATAGCTCCCATATATATTTTCGTCCGATTTTAGGTAAATAGTGCATCAAAGTCACTACATAACCTTCGATTTGCAACAAATTTGGATTTATAAGAAAATGAGGAACTCAAAATGTGGCCGAATGCACAAAACATACTGAAATATGTGTAACCTAACACTTGACAAGTTTCGATGAAATCGGTTTAGATTTCGATAGTCTGCTTTAAATTTGTTTACATAAGTTTGTCCCATTGTAAGAAACAACTCTATATCTGACCAAAATTTAGTATAGCTTGCGGAATGAAATGTATAATTTAATGTTAATTCTTCAAAAATGCGACGTCTGTTAGGATTCCATCTGTTGAATATACCCAAAGTGGTGAAGGGTATCATATAGTCGGCCCCGTCCGACTTTACTACGTTCCTTACTGGTTTGGATTATGAAACTGAGGACTAAAGATAAAAGACACATATATCGCCATTTTAAAAGTATAAGTCGGGTTTTAACCCAAATAAAAAAGAATATTTGCTCTTTTCAAAACGTTTGTAAATATTCGTATTTTTATGTCTTCAATTTTAATTTTATACGGTCCTTGGCAAAAAAATTCCCTAAAACACGAATTTTTCTGGTTATTTTTGATTTTTCATGTCAGAATATTCTAAAAAAATGTCCTCATAAAAGTCTCAGAATACATCAAGGACAGAAATATTCTCCATTTAATATATGTCCTATGACAAGAGAAATCTGGACATGTATTATTTTAGTAAGGATATGGAACATAAAATAACAAATTGCAGGTAATTCTGTTTTCAAACATGTCCATAACATAACATTTGAACATAATGACTTCGCCCATTAAAACAGTAATAAAATATATAGATTGAACTTAAATTATGACATGTGCAATTTTATGAGGCTTAAAAGCAAAAAAAGTTCCCCCCCCCCCCTCTGCCCTACATTAGTTTATTTTTATTTTTACATAATACCTTCTGCTGCCCACCTTTGTTTGTGATCTCTCCACAGAAATGTTCGAACATGTTGAAGATTATTTTCTTTTGTTTCAACTTCAGCAAATGACGATTTTGCCTTGCTCTGTCAGATTACTTTGTCTAATGACATGTCCATAAACAAAACATTTTGTCCAAAAGCGCTATGAGATTTGTTTGGAAAGCCCCACAGCTGTCTATCTGCCATTAGCTCGGTTATATCGGTACTCGAAACAACCTTTAAGAATTACATATAAGATGGCGAAGGCAACGTGTCACCTTTCAAAGGAAACTCTAGACATTAGTAATTCTTATAATACATGGACATATTTAAATCGTCATTATAACACACCTCCCACCTATGTGTATTGTGAAATTCGACATACTAATAAACTGTTAGTAAAGTTGTATAATATCGCCCACGTAGAATTCATAATATATGAATACAATAGTGTACAAAATAATAGTGACACTGTATGGAAATTATTGTGTTACTAAAAACACTAATAAAGATATTCAATTTCAATACTTTATGGCCTGACTACAATTATGTTGAGAATAAAATATAAAAATTTATTAAATTAAATCAACTAGGGAAGAGTTGTGTCGTGTCGGAGCCAGCTATTTCAATGTAACGATTCTCTGAAATGAACTACTATAATTATTTTATGTCAATGATACAGATAGTTCACTAAGTTGACAGTTGTTTTAAATGGAGGTGTATTTCGATATGTAATCTAATTTCTTATATTTGGCTGAATTGCCAATAATGTTAGTGCCGAAATTCGGATTCCTGAAATGCACGGTTTCACAAAATTGTGTTTTCTTACCAAAATTACGTTTGAAATTTGGCATGGATGGGGATGTGGTATCAAAAGAAATCATACCCAAGAACACAACACCTCTTACAAAATAGGCATGGCACGATTAACGTGAACTGAACTTCCTCTTAGATGAAAGCCTACACATTTGCTAGATGTATCTTTAAAGCGATCCGAATGGTTGTATTGAGCGTGTACACATCCCTTTTTAAAACTATACAACTGCGAATTATAAGACTTAATCTGTTGAGGTACTTCGAAAAGAGAACAGATAGAGAACCATAATTTCACAATTCTAAATGATATAACAGTGCAAGATATGTACATTTTGAGTATAATATTATATTTCGGGGCTACTATAATACATATGGGAAATTACAAAAATCTTTTAAATTCATTGAAGCTGAGGTTTGCAAGGTTATAACTCGCGAAATATGAAATAGAGCATATAATTTAAATTCAATTCTATAAAATGAAGTGTTCTTGTCAAAATCTTAAAATATTGGTAATAAATAATAAGTTGCGTGGAAGCTGTGATGGTGGTAATGTAAAAGAATGGGTGAAAATGTGTTGAAGCCAACGAGTTTTTTGTGTTCCTTCCCAATTTGTGGGTAAACTACACAACGCACATGTGATCAGTGACTAAGTGACTACTTTCCACTCATGGTACAATAATAAGATGTAGGACATCTTGAGGTAAATAACAAAACAGCAACTACGTAGGTATTGGCTTCTTCTCTTAAATATAAACAAAGCACACGCAACAAATACTTCCACCCAGGATTTTAAAATAATTAAACTCTGGAAAGTAATTTGCATATGTATTAGGCAGTCAATTGGGCTGGGACTAATTGGGACTAAAAACAGTAAGGAAAGTAGTAAATTCGGACTGGGTCGACAACATATTTATCCTAACATATCCTTCGAGAGAACATGACATGAAATTTAACGAATTTATCTAGAAGTGAGATTTAGATACTGCTCTCATATATACTTAGTCCGATTTTATATGAATGATGCACCAAACTCCCACAGATTATGCTATTAAGACAAAATTTCGAACAACGTATGGAACTGAGTCTAAGATCGAAATACCATATATATTCGTCCGATTTTATGTAAATAGTGCATCAACCTCCCGAGATTTGTTCGATTGAAACGGAATTTTGCATATACAATTGAATTGAGTCTCCGTCATAAGGTGGAGTGTATATTAAATTTGTCATTCCGTTTGCAATACCTCGAAATATTCACCAGAGACCCCATAAAGTATATACTATTGATCGAAATAAAATTCTATGTCGATTTATGTGTGTCCGCCTATCTGTCCGTCTGTCTGTTGGAATCACTATAGAGTTTGGTATTGCAAAAGGGTTATATCGGTCTACGTTTTGGTGTAGCCCCTATATAACGGTACCCCCCCAATATTCGGTATTTTGGGGATTTTAGACACGTTTTTCACCCGAGTTGACTTATAATTTTTGACCCTGCAAAAATTATTAATATTAACTCAAGTTTAAGGGTAGCCGCTTAATCGACGGCGAAAAGTCTCGCATAATAGTGGGTGCGTAGGTTTATCATAATATACATCACGATGCAAACTAAAATAAAAAGTAAAAATTATCCCTGTATATTAAATTCTGCACTGGCCGTAATAAATTATGTGTTTAATGTTTCATATCTATTTGCATCGACATTTTTAATAAATAAACATTATTTATTAAAGACGAGATTAATTTTTTATGCAAATGTGACAATGCAGGGAAATCTTCATTTCATATCTAGATACTTGAACAACTGGAAATCTGATTCTGGGCAAGGAATTATATATACAAGATTGACCCAGTAATAGTATTTAATTCAAATACATGCATTACTACTACTTGTAGGTATTGAAAATGAGATATTTCGGATCACGTTATAGTATTTTGAGCACGATTTTATTTTTCTTTGGGTTTCGAATCTTTCGCATAACTACACGTACGTCAGTCTGTACTGAATCAAACACGCTGTTCTACATTTGTCTAAATAGGTCAAACATTGTGATTTAAGTGAAGTATTGCGGAATCGTTCTAAATAAGAACTGATTAGAACGAAACATACTTTATTTCGTGTAAATCGACGTAAATATAAGGACTTTGATGCGTCATTTACATAAAATCGAACGATAATCCGAAAGTGATTCTAAGCCTTTTCTCTAAAGTAACGATTCGTGTATCTCTTTTTCGTCATAGAACTTCATACATTAAAATAGCTCCTGGGATGTATGTATACCAACCGATGAACTGTATATTTTGATACGCAATGCGTATTTGGGTAACTTTCATTGATATACATGTATTTAACCTTTGAGGTGAATAAAATCGTACGCACGCTTTACATTAAAACATGCATAAAATATTCATGAAAAATATGAATCATTTCATTATTATGGTTTTCAAGACGGTAGAGTATAGGTACCGTGAATTTCTGTTTTACTACTACACCACCTGCCATGATATCGGTTAAAAAGTAGTACCAAAGCACACAGAGTAAAAATAAATGAAAAACCAGTAAGGAAAGTAGTAAAGTCGGACGGGGCCGACTATATGATACCCTTCACCACTTTGGGTATATTCAACAGATGGAATCCTAACAGACGTCGCATTTTTGAAGAAATAACATTAAATTAAACATTTCATTCCGCAAGCTATACTAAATTTTGGTCAGATATAGAGTTGCTCCTTACAATGGGACAAAATTATGTAAATAAATTTAAGGCAAAATATCGAAATCTAAACCGATTTCATCGAAACTTGTCACATGTTAGGTTACACTTATTTCAGTATGTTTCTTTGCATTCGGCCACATTTTGAACTCTTCATTTACTTATAAATCCAAATTTCGTGCAAATCGAAGGATATATAGGGACTTTGTTGCACTATTTACCTAAAATCGGACGAAAATATATATGGGAGCTATATCTAAATCTGAACCGATTTTCACGAAACTTAACACACATCACTTCAGACTTAATTTAGTACGCTATGCCAAATTTCGTGCAAATCGAAGGATATATAGGGACTTTGGTCCACTATATACCTAAAATCGGACGAAAATATATATGTAAGCTATATCTAAATCTGAACCGATTATCACGAAACTAAGCACACATCGTTCTAGGCTTAATTCAGTATGCTGTGCCAAATTTCGTGCAAATCGAAAGATATTTAAGGACTTTAGTGCACCATTTACCTTAAATCGGAGGAAAATATATATGGACGCTACATCAAAATCTGAACCGATTTTTCACAATTTCAATAGGGTTCGTCCTTGGGCCAAATAAGTGAACTGTGCCAAATTTCATCCAAATCGGATCACAAATGCGACCTGTACTTTTGTTAACAAAAATACATGGACGGACGGACAGACGGACATGCATAAATCGACTTAAAAAGTGATTCTATGCATATTCTCAAAAGAAAACATGTGCCTATTTCGTTTCCTTTTGCCTGTTACAAACATATGCACAAAGACATTATACCCTGTACCACAGTGTGGTGAAGGGTATAAAAACACATACACACGATGGTAATTGTATAAGTTTGATATGTTCTGACACCACTTCCTGAGCTAGATCAATCGCGGATGCTGATTGCCATTACTGGCATCTCCCCTACACATTCCCTCTGCGGATACCGTAGGGCGCGGATGACCTACCAGCGGGGGAAGTAGTTGTTTTGCTCTCCTTGCCATTTTCACTCATTGGAATATGTATATGTATTAGTAGAAATAGATCCTCTGCGATCACAAGAACTCTGACTTCACTTCTCTTGTAGCTATCGAAGAGTCAACTTGCTAACTAACTTTTGTTGAGCTAACATCTACGTGTTAGCACTAACAGGCCTCTGACGCCACCACACCAAATTACATAAGGTAATTTATTTGTTTGTTTACGAAAAGAAGAGGAATCACCAATAAAACTAATGAAATAGAATATTAATCATAGGTGCCCAAAATTAAAATGCGTTAGTATGTGTGAGAGAAAACAGAACAGTACTGAACAAAATTGTGTGTACATTTTTGTGGTCGGAAAATATTATTGATGAATTTAATTTTTGTTATTTTATAAATTAAAAGCATTATTAAAAATGTTTTTATATGAATTACAAATTGTATATGTCACAAAAATCAAATAAAGTTTCTAAAGTACCATATACCGAGATAATAATCATATTATAATATTAAATATTACGATAATTATCAAATATTTAATTATTAAAAAACAGCAATTGTTCTGTTGTTTTTAAAATTGTTTAAACATACAAAACGAATTTTAAATAATAAAATAAAAATCCAAAATATATTGCAACACTTTTATCCCTAAGTGTTATTTCGTTGATTTTCTTGTTGTGCGGACACGACGTCGTGCGCGCACCCCAGCATGTGTTCATTCGTTGCCTGT
>NW_026881241.1:0-10911 GCF_032173495.1 Musca vetustissima | reverse complement strand
ATAAAATAGAAAAAAATTTGTTTGTTTGTATGTTACCGATAGACGCCAAAACCGCTGAACAGATCTTTATGATATTTACACTGTATGTCGGGGCATGCCCTGAAAATAACATAGGCTATATAAACTATTAAAATTCCGCGTGGATGCGGAGTTATAGCATCAATAGTAAACATAACTCGAAATTTCTGAACATGTAATACGCGTTTATCTTAAGAACGGTTACAGATACCGTTTTCAAAATTTGCCTGAATAACGAAGGTGTGAATACACACCATCCATACAAAAATGAGCATGGTACGATCAACCGAAAATGCACTTTTACTGCATTTTAAAAATCAGCATATTGAAAATATTTTGTTTGTAGGCTCTAAAAATGCTGGAAAAATTTTACTGAGATTTTAACAGAATGTCATAACATGACCTGGGAATAACATATGCTCTATAAACTTTTCCTATTTCCCGAGGATGCGGTGTTATAGCATCGAACGTAATCATAGCTCAAAAATTATGAACATGTAAATCGTGTATATCATAAGTACGGTTACAGATACCGATTTCAAACTATTGCTGAGTAACGTGAGTGTAAATACGCATCATCCACACGACAGACCGCTGACAAGGGAAAATGCACAACTCATTGCATTTAAATTTATACGTAGAAAATAGAAAAAATATTGTTTGTGGACTCAAAAACCACTAAGCAGATTTTATTATAATGTTTATAGTAAGTCAAACGATCCCATGGAAGTAATATAGGTTGGAAAAAACTGAGGAGTAATAGCATCAGAAGTATTCATACATCTGAAAGAATGTACATATGTATGTAGAACATTTTCTATGGGTATATCTTAACGTATCGGCTTGAAAATATGGTTGAGTAACATGGATACAAATACTCATCATCCGATGAGTATATACTTTCGAATGATGAGGATATATTTTGAAATACATACATATGCATGTATGTATATTGAAATAAAAATTGTGTAGAATTGAAAAAAATTGGTTGACATTATAATTTTCCATTTTTGTCAGTTTGTGAAAAAATTTTTATTTTGAACAAAATCCAACAAAGTGTTATTTGTAGATATTTGAACCAATGAAAAAACCATACACATACCATTTTGAAATGAAAAATTGCATGTCAAACGGGCAGACTTGGATTCTTTGGTACCATTTGTATGAAATAGAGTAAAATTATGTATGGGAGCTATATATAAGCACATGGATCTAATAGAGCAACCGTTGCATATAACATTTGTTTAAATCGTGTAAATCAAACAGACATAGGCCTTTCGGCATTTATGTACATAAAATGGAACGAAAATATATAAGACCTAAATCAAAATCTTTTTGTCCCAATCGGACAAATATTGGGAGTTTGGTGCATCATTCACATAAAATCGGACGAAACCATATATCGGAGCTATCTGAACCGATTCCAACAAAACTTCGCATACATAAGTATGGACCTGATTCAGTGTGCTGTGCAAAGTTTTGACACAATCGTACAAATATTGGGAGTTTGGTGCATTATTTACCTTAAATCGGACGAAAATATATATGGGAGCTATATCTTGCTTACCACTCATCACTTTAGACTCAATTCAGTACGTTATGCCAAATTTCGTGCAAATCGAAGGATATATAGGGAGTTTGGTGCATTATTTATCTAAAATAGGACGAATATATATAGGAGCTATAGCTAAATCTGAATTGATTTTTATGAAAATATTGGGAGTTTAGTGCATCATTTACATAAAATCGGACGAAACTATATATGGGAGCTATATCTAAATCTGAACCGATTTTCTCCAATTTCATCCAAATCGGATCATAAATGCGACCTGTACTTTGTTAACAAAAATACATAGAGGGACGTAGAGACAGACAGACATGCGTAAATCGACTCAGAAAGTGATTCTATACATATTCTGAAAAGGAACTATAGGTCTATCTCGATTCCTTTTGCCTGTTAGAAACAAAAGATGGACAAAGACATAATACCCTGTACCACAGTGTGGTGAAGGGTATAAGGGTTTTTTGAGGCTGCATATTTATTCCTTTATACTGTAATACTAAAAGCTAAACACTTTCTTCATGGCTTCTAAACAATTTGTGGAGGAGGTAACAGATGGAGGTGATAATATATATTTTTTGAATGGTTGTTACTTTGCGAAAAAATTGTATTTCAAGAAAACAAAATAGTAATCATTACAGAAAACAGCGAATTATTTTATAACTACTATACAACTACTACAACATATAAAAATACAAGGGTTTACCTAATTTTAAATTAAATTTATTAAATATTGCAGCTGCACATAGGATGCTTACTAATTGACCATATCTAAATTTGAATTTGATAACTTCAGCAGGGGCAGCGAAGCGCCACGGGTCCCGCTAGTATAATATAAATTAGTCTCTGGCAAGTTTCCCTGAAATCGGTTCAGATATATTCTACATATGTTAGGATACAAATGTAGAATATACCCAAAGTGATGAAGGGTATCATATAGTCTGCCCAGTCCGACTTTACTACTTTCCTTACTGGTTTTGTCATGCGAAATTATTTTTTTGGAATATAATGTTTAGTTAGGATAAGTACATAAATACAGATTATATTATCATAACTGTGACATACAATTCAAACTTTGTGCGATAAACAACCCTGCCAGTAATGAATTCAGTTTCAAGGTCGTCATTTAGAACAGCTTTTTTGTGTGATTGCTTGCACATAAGCAATATAGATACATACAATTATCAAAAGTGTGTATGAATTATTTAAGTGTGCATGATGATGATTAGAATGTGTGGAAAATTAGTATAATCATTTATATAATTGTGATTGGCATGAGAGATACTGTGGATTTAAAATTCCATATTCATGGATTACATATTGATGTACAAAGCAAATAAATCGCAGTTCAATTAAATGGATAGTCAGTTTGTGATTTTTGTAAGGTTTCAAACCCGGAAAACCTTTGAATTTTGAATTTTGCTATAGCAATATACTGTTGCATATTTTTTTATAAAAATAGGCCTTATAGGCCTTATGAACATAAGACCCCAAGCCGGCCGATCATCGACTATGTAGAGGCTTTGTCAAGCATGGTCGGTAATTGCATCGAGCAATCATCATGTCTGATATGGTATCCATTTCCAGATCGGTGGCCACTTCAAGAACTTAAGACTCGAAAATCCCAAGAGGTATTTTTGAAAAACGTCTTGCAAGCGCAGGCTAACATTTTGAGTTTTTGATGACTCATTTACTTAAAATCGGGAGAAAATATATATGGGAGCTCCATCCAAATCTGCACAGATTTCAACAAAACTTTCCGCACGCTGGATTATACTAATTTCAGTACATTGTGCAAAATTTTGTAGCAAACGTCCTAACTTTGGGTCTTTAATGCATCTTTTATAAAAATAGGAGCTATATCTATATCTGAACCGATTTAAACACATCATTCTAAACCTAATTCAGTGCGCTATGACAAATTTCGTTGAAAACGAAAGATATATAGGGACTTTGGTGCATTATTTACATTAAATCGGACGGAAATATATATAGGAGCTATATTTAAATGTGAACCGATTTTCACGAAACTTGACACACATCATTCCAGGCCTAATTCAGTACGCTGTGCCAAATTGCGTGCAAATCGAAAGATATTAAGGGACTATGGTACACCATTCACCTTAAATCGGACGAAAATATATATGGGAGCTATATCTAAATCTGAACCGATTTTCACGAAACTTAGCACACAATTCTCGTGCAAATCGAAAGATATTAAGGAACTTTGGTACACAATCTACCTTAAGCAGGGCGAAAATATATATGGGAGTTATATATAAATCTGAACCGATTTGCAGGAAATTTAGCACACATCATTTTATACCTAATTCATTACGCTATAGGGACTATCGTACACCATCTACCTTAAACCGGACGAATATATATATATGGGAGTTATATCTAAATCTGATCAGATTTACAGGAAACTTAGCACACATCATTCTAGACTTAATTCGTTACACTGTGCCAAATTTCGTGCAAATCGAAAGATATTAAGGGACTATGGTACACCATTTACCTTAAATCGGACGAAAATATATATGGGAGCTATATCTAAACCTGAACCGATTTTCAAGCGACTTAAAAAGTGGTTTTATGCATATTCTCAAAAGGAACCATGTGTCTATCTCGTTTCCTTTAACCTTTTACAAACATTTGCACAAAGACATAATACCCTGTACCACAGTGTGGTGAAGGGTATAATAAAATTTATATATATATATCTATATATATATATAAATCAATTTCTGGTTGCTTGTTAGTTTGTTTGTTTGATCAGTGTTAGCTATAGACTCCTAAACTACTGAACGGATGTTCATGAAATTTTCACAGTCAATTTTTGAGTACATTTGTGGTAACACAGGGGAAACAGTAGCCCCCATACAAATTGCCCCTCTTTTAGATCAGAATTGGCCATTATAGCAAAGAATTGGAATTGACAATTATAGCAAAAAAAAAATATAAAATATACAAACCACAGATGTTTACTAAGTTCACAAACCACCTTTATGTAGGTGTTGCCAATTCCCAATTTGTTTTTATGATAATGATAAAGGGGAATCAAAAAAGTAATACTAATGACAGAATTGGTACAATTCGAGGACGAAGCGATTAAAATAATGTGGACTCTATACACAAATTAGTAGTGTACACATTACTGATGACAGAATTCGTACAATTCGAGTACGAAGCGATTTAAACAATTTGCACTGTATACACAAATTAGTACTGTACACATATTTGCCCTCTTTATACCCTTCGCCGAACTTTGGTTCAGGGTATTATGGGTTTGTGCATATGTTCGTAACAGGAAAAAAATCGAGATAGACCCATGGTTCCTTTTGAGAATGAGCATAGAATAACTTTCTGAGTCGATTGATGTTAAATACGTGTGTTGATGTTAAACTAAGTACAAGTCGCATTTATAATCCGATTTGGATGAAGTTTGGTACAACTCATTTATTTGGCCAAGGAACCTATTGAAATTGGTGAAAATCGGTTCAGATTTAGATATAGCTCCCAGTATATTCGTCCGATTTAATGTAAATTGTGCGCAAGATTTGCATGAAATTTGACATAGCGTACTGAATTACGTCTAGAATGACGTGCGCCAAGTTTGATGAAAACCGGTTCAGATTTGGATATAGCTCCGATTCAGATTCGTCCGATTCAGATTTGAATATAGCTCTCATATATAGTTTCGCCCGATTTTAGGTAAATGGTGCACCAAAGTTGAACGAAATATGGCAAAGCGTACTGAATTAAGCCTACAATTATGTCTGCTAAGTTTCGCGATAATCGGTTCAAATTTAGATATAGCTCCTATTTATATTTTCGTCCGATTTTGTGTTAATTTAGCACTAAAGCTCTATATATTTTTCGATTAACACCAATTTTGACATAGCGTACTGAATTAAGTCTAGAATGATGTGTGATAAGTTTCGTGAAAATCGGTTCAGTTTTACATATACATCCTTTATATATTTTCGTCCGATTTTAAGTAAATTGTGCACTAAAGACCCATAGCTGGGCCGATAGACACAACCTGCTGATGTTAATATTATTAAGACCCATAGCTGGGCCGATAGACACAACCTACTGATGTTAATATTAATCAATATGTGGCAAGTTTCGTTGTAGTCGGTTCAGGTTTAGATATAGCACAGCATCCATATATAATTTCGACCTACTCATGTTGATTGTACACCAAATCAGTAGGTGTCTGATTGAGATTAAATTTTAAACAGTACATCATACAAAATAGCGTGTGTCAAATGTTCACAGTACGTCATACTATCCCATGGAAGTAACATAGGTTGGACAAACTTTTAAAAGTCCGCGTGGATGCGGAGTAATATCATCAAAAGTATTCATACATATCATCCGTTGAGGATATATTTTGGAACAATGAGGATAGAGTAACTTCTGGTATTGTGGACCATGCGTCAAATGTGGACCACCCCCCATATCTAAGAAAATGCTTGAAATATGCCAATGCCGCCTTGATAAATGTTTTCCTAATTAGTGAAAACAAACATCAAACTTGGTTTTTAATAAATAATTGCAATGTTGAAAATTTAGTAGGTGAAAATGTAGCTCTGATCTTAAAAGTGTGACTTGAAAATTTTTTAGCACAATAGTCGAACGATTTTGTAAAATAGTCGAACATTTTGTTTTTCTCGAATATAAAGAGGCTATGTGGTTTTCTTGTTTTCTTTAACAAAAATACACGTTTATCTGTAATTACTTTCGGTTATTTTTACATTTTTATTCATTTTTGAAGCCGATAATTATTTTTAAATAAAAATATTCAATGTCGGGTAATGTGAACCACTATAAAAAAGTGGGACATTTTCATGAGGACGAGTTCGAAACAAGGGCGCATTTAATATGCGAGGAGGTATTCTATCCTCTGAAAACTCGATATCCGAAATTATAGGTGCCTCGGTTGGAAAATGAAGCAAGGACCTTCAAAATACCGCAAATGGGGTGGTACCCTTAAATGGGGGCTATTCCAAAACATAAACCCATTTATTTTTGCATTTATTGTTACCCAGGAGTGCAATAAATTGAAATTTATCACAACCAATCCACAACCTACCTTTAACTTACTGATCCTCATTACCCACACATACTGGTCCACATTACCCGCCAAGTTATTTTTATTCGCAGTTTAGAGCTTTTTGAAATATAATGCAATAACATTTTTATGGACAAATATATATAATTTTTGACCTGGAATATAATTAGTCAACAAATCTACCATGCTGTGAAAACAATTTGTTTTTATTATTTTTTACCGTTGTTACGCCCACAATATCAAAAAAAGAAAATGGTGGTCCACATTACCCGAAGTTTTTCTATATTTTGAAATACATAAAATTTGTAACAGGCAAAAGGAATCGGACCATCTCTGTTGAGGGTTCCTTATTAGTTGCACTGTATAAATTGTTCCCAATTTAAATAGATTTTACAGTTTCTTTAAAATGATTGGCTTAACTCTAGATTAGTAAAAACTATCCGATTTTTCTGATTTTATTTTTCCAATGGTAGGTATTTTCACACGAATTATGGGGATATATTTTTTGTGGGGGATGTACCCGGTTATTTTAAATTGGTGAAAATCCTGGTACAGGTTTAATATATCTAGTATATATGTTTTCGTATCATTTTAAGGCTTATATAAATACCATTACATTGAGTTACAGAGATATAGTCAAAAACTTGGTTTTGGACCCCGATTTTTTTGGAAAAAATCTCTCAAAGAGTCGATGAATAATCAGATTTAGATATAGCTCCCATATGTATTTTCGTCCAATTTTATGTAAGTGGTGCACTAAAGCCTCTATATAAACGATTTGCACGAATTTCGGCATAGCGTACTGAATTAAGTCTAGAATAGTCTAGCAAAGTTTCGTGAAAATCTGTTCAGATTTAGATGTAGCTTCCATATATATGTTCGTCCGATATAAATTAATCTTTGGTAATTTTCCTTGAATTCGGTTTAGGTATAGATATAGCATACCTTCCATATATAATTTCGACCTATTCATGGTAAATGTGCATCATGTAATCAATGGATGTCTGATTGACATAAAATTTTAAACCGAACAACATTTGAAATAGCGTGTGTCAGGTTTGAACTTTCAAATCTACTTTACAAAATTTAGCATAGGTTGCAGAATAACATGTGTAGGGATTGATGTTAGTCACAAAGCCCAAATTAGTCAAAATTTCACATATTCCAGAACTTTAATTTCATGTCAATGTTCCTTCAAAATGGCGACCTTTAGGATTTTGCATTAGTAGAATATACCCAAAGTTTTTAACAGGTTTCATAAGTCGGCCCAGATCGAAATTTACTGCTTTTTACTGTTTTTATACCCTTCACCACACTGTGGTACAGGGTATTATGTGCTTTGTGCATATGTTTGTAACAGGCAAAGGGAAACGAGATATACACATGGTTCCTTTTGTTAAAAATAATTTTTTAGAATACTTTCTAACGAATCGATTTATGCTGTTCAAGAAATTTTGCCAACTGTCCATGTATTTTTGTCAGCAAAGTACAGGTCGCATTTATGATCCGAATTCTGTTTGGCAAAAATGTTTTTTTTCCAAGGACGACCCATAATTTTTAATTCAAAACACTGTGGTACAGATTATTAGATATAGCTCCATATATATTTAACCGATTTAATGTAAACTATCCCTATATATCATGGTTCCTTTTGCACGAAATTTGGTACAGCCTAATCATTTAAGTCTAGAATGATGTCTGCCAAGTTTCGTGAAAATCGGTCCGTTTGATATATCTCCCATATATAGTTTCGTCCATTTCATTGTAAACAAAGTACAGTCGCATATATCTCTTGATTTGCACGAAATTTAGCATAACGCACTGAAAAAAGCCTAGAGTGATGTTTGCCAAGTTTCGGGAAAAATCGGTTCAGATTTAGATATAGGTCCCATATATATATTTAACCGATTTCATGTAAATGGTGCCCCAAAGTCCCTATATATCTTTTGATTTGCACGAAATTTGGCATTACGCACTGAATTAAGCCTAGAGTTATGTCTGCCAAGTTTCGAGAAAATCGGTCCTGATTTAGATATAGCTCCCATATATAGTTTCGTCCGATTTCATGTAAATGGTGCCCCAAAGTCCCTTTTTATACCCTTCACCACACTGTGGTACAGGGTATTATGTCTTTGTGCATATGTTTGTAACACGCAAAAGGAAACGAGATAGACACATGGCTCCTTTTGAGAATATGCATAGAATCACTTTCTAAGTCGATTTATGCATGTCCGTCTCCGTATATCCGTCTGTAGGTCTGATTTCCATGTTAAATTGTAAACAAAGTACAGGTCGCATTTATGATCCGAATTGGATGAAATTTGGCATAGGTCACTTATTCGGCCTAAGAATGATATTGAAATTGGGAAAAATCGGTTCAGATTTAGATATAGCTCCCATATATATATTTAACCGATTTAATGTAAACGGCCCCTAAATATCTTTCGATTTGCACGAAATTTGGTACAGCCTAATCATTTAGGTCTAGAATGATGTCTGCCAAATTTCGTGAAAATCGGTCCAGATTTAGATATAGCTCCCATATATAGTTTCGTCCGATTTCATGTAAATGGTGCCCCAAAGTCCCTATATATCTTTTGATTTCCACGAAATTTGGTATAACGTACTGAATTAAGCCTAGAGTGATGTCTGCCAAGTTTCGTGAAAATCGGTCAAGATTTAGATATAGCTCCCATATATAGTTTCTTCCGATTACATGTAAATGGTGCCCCAAAGTCCCTATATATCTTTCGATTTGCACAAAATTTGGCATAACATACTTAATTGAGCCTAGAATGATGTCTGCCTTGTTTCGTGAAAATCGGTCCAGATTTAGATATAGCTCCATTTTATTATAGATTGATTTTAAGTAATTGACGTTCTAAGGAACCAATAGGAACAAAACGTTCTAAAATTAGTATAACCTAACCTGTGACAAGTTTGTTTGAAATCGCTTAATATTTGGATAGAGCTTTTTCCATATATATTTTCGCCCGATTTCAAGTAAATTGGGCATCAAACTCCTCATGTTAGTCAGATTGACATCAAATTTTGAACAACGTACAAAATTGAGCATAGAATTAGTTGCGTTTTCTAGAAGTACCGACATAGCCCAACGGATGACCTATTTATATTTGTTTGAAGTCGATTGACATACTTTATGGATGGATCTAGGTAGATTCACATTTAGATAAATATCACATATTTTATTTCATCCAATTTTATGTTAATAGTCCTGTTTAATATACCCATAGTGGTGAAGGGTATCATATAGTCGGCCCCGTCCGACTTTACTACTTTCCTTACTGGTTGTCTTTCGATTTGCACGAAATTTGGCATAACGTACTGAATTGAGTCTAGAATGATGTCTGCCAAGATTCGTGAAAATCGGCGAACCCTATTGAAATTGGGAAAAATCGGTTCAGATTTAGATATAACTCCTATATATATATATATATATTTAACCGATTTAATGTAAACGGTCCCTATATATCGTTCGACTTGCACGAAATTTGGTACAGCCTAATCATTTAGGTCTAGAATGATGTCTGCCAAGTTGCGTGAAAATCGGTCCAGATTTAGATATAGCTCCCTTATATAGTTTCGTCCGATTTCATGTAAATGGTGCCCCAAAGTCCCTCTATATCTTTTGATTTGCACGAAATTTGGTAAAACGTACTGGATAGAGCCTAGAATTATGTCTGCCCAGTTTCGAGAAAATCGGTCCAGATTTAGATATAGCTCCCATATATAGTTTCGTCCGATTTCAGGTAAATGGTGCAACAAAGTCGCTATATATCTTTCGATTTGCACGAAATTTGGCATAACGTACTGAATTGAGCTTAAAGTGATGTCTGCCTTGTTTCGTGACAATCGGTCCAGATATAGATATAGCTCCCTTTTATTATAGATTGATTTTAAGTAATTGACGCACCAAGGAACCAATAGGCTGATAGTAAAGTTCTGAAATTAGTATAACCTAACCTGTGACAGGTTTGTTTGAAATCGCTTAATATTTGGATAGATCTTCCATTTATATTTTCGCCCAATTTCAAGTAAATTGGGCATCAAACTCCTCATGTTAGTCAGATTGACATCAAGTTTTGAGCAACGTACAAAATTGAGCATAGAATTATGTAGTTTCGTTTTCTATTTATATTTGTTTGAAGTCGATTGACATACTTTATGAATAGATCTAGGTAGATTCACATTTAGATAAATATCACATATTTTTTTTTTCATCCAATTT
>NW_026881240.1:0-10786 GCF_032173495.1 Musca vetustissima | reverse complement strand
GTGGTAAGGGAATTTAAACAAATATTGAGTAATGCAATATAAACGTCGTCTTTAAACCACAATTCCTTTTACAATTAGAATTTGCATGGGGGTTAATAAAAAGTGAATGGTATGAAGGTAGAAGGAGGGATTGATAGTTTTTCCATTAAGGGGAATTAATAATTCTTTTATTAAGTGATTATACCATTTAGAGGATTTAATATTGTAATCGTGATGCAAAATTGATGGATTTAAAAAAAAGGCAATTTAAATTGAAGTGGTGAGCTTGTAAAAATCTTTAACAATTTTTTAATAACTTTCTAATTGTAGTATTATATTATTAATAATTTATTAACAAAATCTTAAGCATATACATAAGCATAAAAAATACATTTCAAAATAGTCTATTATTCTAAAAATATTTTTGTGTTTTTTTTTTTTAATTTTTTTAAAGTACTTTTATGAAATTTTTATGCAAAATATAGGCATTTATAACTTTTTTAAGAACATTCGGATTTGCATATAGGCAAAATTTGTTTACCATACACAACTATGTTGTAAGGGTATTATAGCCTTGTAAATTCCCTAGAGTTTGTAACGCGGCGAAGTGTTGGTTCAAGACCCAACTTTAGTATAACGATCGTCTTATCTCGATTAACTATGTCGATCCGTCTGTCAATTATAATTTGTAAACACGGTACAGGTCACAGCTAAGGACTAATCTTCAAGAAATGGTGCATGTAATTTCGGTTATGATCAATGAATACCCCTATTATTTTTGGGGAACAAAAGAACCAAAATCATTATCTTAGTCCGTTTTTCTGACTGCTCTAGAGGCCACAGTTAGGACCGCAACATTACAAAATTTGGCATGAGAAAATTAACTTGACCAATGAACGATACTGTTTTGTTTTCTTAACAATCGTCAATATTTATCGGGTCTAATGGACACAATTTTTTGTGTGAAACACGGAAAACTGTGCATTCTATTGGGCATGTATTTGCTCCCCATAGACCGGAGATGTTGACTGTATACCCAAAACCAGTGAGCGGAGCAGTATAGTAGGACGGGGCCGACCATATGATACTCTACACAACTTCCACGAAATTCGAACCGAACCGCGCTATATTTTCGCCCTCTAAGGTGGTAATGGGTTACTAAAGGATATTTGAATATGTAAGCCGAGTACATATGACAAAATAATTGGTATCAATTTAAAGGTCAACCACTCCTTTTGGATATACTATCAGCTTCTAGGGTCTCTGTCCTTCAGGGGTAAATATATACGCCATAGAATCCAAATTTTGTAATTTTTCACACAAAATACAACGCACATTTGACCCGCTAAGTATTGACCGATCTCTATCAAAACAGGCATGCTTATTCTTTAGGCCGATCCCCTTCTCCATGTAAAAATTCGCGATATTTGGGCCATAATTGCGGCCTCTGGAGCGATCAGTTGTGTAGGGTATAAATAGTAGTTGACCTTTATATTGATACCAACTATATGGCTGTATGTAATCGAATAGGTTATACGTAAATATTTACAGGTTCTATGTAGTTTTTAGAAATTTTCTAAGCCTGTTTTTTTATACCCTCCACCACACATAGAATCACATTCTAAGTCGATTTAAGCATGTCCGTCCGTCTATCTCTCTGTCCATATTAAATTGTAAATAAATTGCAGATCGCATTTATGATTCGAATTGGATGAAATTTTGTACAGCTCATTTATTTGGTCCAAGGACGAACCCTGTTGAGATTGGCGAAAAAATAGGTTCAGATTTAGATATAACTTCCATATATATTTTCGCCCGATTTAATGAAAATGATGCACCAAAGTCCCTATATATCTTTCGATTTGCACGAAATTTGACATAGCGTACAGAATTAAATCTAGAACGATATCGGTTCAGACTAAGATATAGCTCATATATATTTTCGTCCGATTTAATCTAAATGGTTCATCAAAGCCCATATATGTGTGCTAAGTTTCGTGAAAATCGGTTCAGATTTAGATATAGTTCCCACATATATTTTCGTCCGATTTAATAGAAATGAAGCATTTAACATATAACAAGGAATAAAAACTTGAAAATGACAACTATCGAAATACCGGATAAAATACTTCGTGATGAACAATTAATCTCTTCATAAACATGTTTATCTTAAATTAACATGTTTATAAAATATTGACAAGTTGTGAGGGAGGAACCATAAGAAGTGGATCAATGGGTCCCATCTTTGGATTTGATCTAGGCTTTGTAAAGATAATAAGTTGTGCAAAGTTTGGTTCAAATCGGATAGTCCGTTCGCATGATATCATAAAAGTCATTTTCAGCAAAATTGTGGCAATTTTGTGTGGGAGGTATCAGAAGGGGTGGACCCATATTAAACTTGAAAATGACAACTATCGAAATACCGGATAAAATACTTCGTGATGAACAATTAATCTCTTCATAAACATGTTTATCTTAAATTAACATGTTTATAAAATATTGACAAGTTGTGAGGGAGGAACCATAAGAAGTGGATCAATGGGTCCCATCTTTGGACTTGATCTAGGCTTAGTAAAGATAATAAGTTGTGCAAAGTTTGGTTCAAATCGGATAGTCCGTTCGCATGATATCATAAAAGTCATTTTCAGCAAAATTGTGGCAATTTTGTGTGGGAGGTATCAGAAGGGGTGGACCCATATTCTCCACCTTCAAACATGACCTAAGTTTAGAAGAAATATGACGATGTGCAAAACAAGGATGAATATGGTTACTCCCTTCTAGAGTTATAGTGCACACCAGCCAGACTGACGGACGGGCGGACATTTCTAAATAGTCCTCAAATTGTCTGAAATGAATTCGGTTCAAAGAAACATGAGGTCTAAAACCAATAACTTTATGGACCACATTTTTCCGATAGCAAATTGCATGTAGGGGAGACTGGGGCACCTTCGGCACTTTTTATTAGAGCTCTATATCTCAGTACTTATTCAACATATATAACAACTTTATGGTTGATTATTGTCCTCTGACACTTAATTATAAAAAATAGTACCAAAAAGATATAAAAAAATAGTATTAGTTAAAAAATTTTACAGTTTTGTAAAAAAGTCAAATTCGCCGAATGTGCCCCAACACGGGGTAGCTTCGGCATTTGATGAGGCACATTCGGCACCATAGTCATAGCCTGGTAATTATCATCGATATGAGTCTGGTTGAAATTCAGTTCCTCTAAAGGCTCTATTTGGTTTAAATACGCGACACAGTGTTTGAATTTTACGGCTATATTTTCTAGCGGCGGACGTTGAAATCTCAAGGTCGCACACACCATCAAAAATAGTTTTTTTCTATCGCATTTTCGTCAATACAAGCAAGTTTAGTCTTATATATGTAATTTCGAACCATATTAAAGGATTATTTTTAAAGACAAGCTCAAAAACATTTTAAGGAAATAATATTGCACCATCAGTATATGGCCGAAAGTGCCCACTTTAAAATGCCGAATCTACCCGAATGTACTTTTTCTTTTTTTCATTTTTTTTATCAGTTTTGTAAAAATATTATATTTTTAAATATTTCTATAATAATACACATCGTAGTTAACCACTTTTTAATAATAATGTCTTAAAAATTTAGAAAGTTTTATACACGAAATACTTACGAAATGGAATTGAAATATTATAGAAACATCTATAAAAATACAAAAACCCATGTATCTAAATAACCTTATTAGCTAGAAATTTCAAACTTTTTGTCAGTTATTTATTTCGATATTCGATACCTATGTATCGAAACTAGTGATGTACGGTGAGAGCTTCATATCGAAAACGCGTTTGCCGAAGGTGCCCCAGTCTCCCCTACCATCATTAGCCATAAGACTGAGAGTATAAAGCCCTTTATTGAAAAGGAAGTTAAATTTCTGTGTTAGTTATGCACCTCATGGCCCGTACAATATTCTGTTTGGCGTTTGGTTATGTCTATTCAACATATTAAGCGTCAAATTGACTAACAATTTTATTTGGCCTTTGTAGAAGTTTTACAGAACTTATCCAACGAATTATGTTTGTAAAATTTGCAACAACAATTTCACCTGGCGCCATGTTTTTTCACAAATACACATCTTTAGCTTCTAGGCATGTCCACAAATCTATGCTATGAAAAACTCTTGATAGTATTTATTCGCATATTATCACCTTACTTTTTGATAATATAATAAGCGAATTATATAAGGATGACCAGAGGATATTGAAAATTTTCCAAGGTTTAAATAACTAATTAACTTTCTTCCAGAGGAAACGAATAGATTATTCTACAAATTACAACTACTCGAACTAAAAATATATTACCAAAAGGCCTTAACCAAATTATTTTAATGCCCATACTTTGGTGGACTTGTGTTGCAACGCAGACACGCAAGTGTCATGTCAGCATCTTCATTGACTTCTTGCTTCCATTCACTATTCTGACATTACATGCTTGTCAATAAACCTGTTAATAAACTTTATGTAATTGACGTTTTGATTGTTTGTTTGCATGTGTATGTTAACTGGAATGGACTGGATGGTTGGACGCATGTAAGTATCGGCTATTGGAGGTAATCTGCCACAGATTTACTTTTAAGTATTTTGGTGTGTATCTGCGAATTTTTACAGATCTCTTTGTGTGCGTTAAATAAATAAAGAGGTTTTTTCATCATCAACATCATCGTAATATATATAATTTCGTTAATTAACTTTCTCTTTTTCTTGTTAACGACCAAGTGGTGGAGATGTTTTATTCGAATCACTTATTTTTGTTGTTGAATTTCAGACTCAGGTTTATTTTCTTTTAATCTGCCATAATGTAATTGGAAAACTCATTGGAATGTAAACGATTAATCGAAGTATCATTTGAATGAGAGACTTTTTATAAACATCCAGACGTAAAAAGCGAATTTAAGAGATTGATGCTCTTTGAGGATATTTATATAAATGTATGATAATAAATGGATTTCTACGGAAAGCAGGCTCGATGAAATTTCTTTGCACAATGGGAATTATTCGATTGAGTCATTAACATAATTTCAAATAAATTTATTGATTTTTAAAGAATGGGGTTTTGATATATTTCTAAGGACAACAATGAGGCGTGGATATGTAAAGAATATGTCTTCAAGGATCACCATAAGGCGTTGACTTATAAACAAATATTTTCTTCAAGGACCAATAAAGTATGTTGATTTTTTAAGATTTTTTAGGGACTAATAGCGACTTAAAAAAATTAGGGACCGGTATAAGGCGTGTATTTTTTTTAATGGCCAATAAAAGGCATGGATTTTTAAAAAATATTTTTTCGAGGACCAATAAAAGGCGTGGATTTGTAAAGAAAATATTTTTTCAAGGACCAATGTAAGGCTCGTAGATATGAATAAGGAAACCTGGTGACATATACAGACAGTGTGTTGAGGATCTGGAAGGAACATTTTGAAAAGCTTCTGGTATCAAATAGTGGCTGTGAAAAAGATAACCCAGAACCAACAAGATATAATGGTATAGAGTGTATACCACCTAGCCAAGATGAGGTCATAAAATCAATTATTCGGCTCAAGAACAATAAAGCAGCAGGAGCCGATGGGTTACCAGCCGAATTATTCAAGACTGGTGGTCAGGAGCATGAACCAGCTGATTAGTACCATTTGGGTAGAGGAATGCATGCAATGATTGGAACCTCAGCATCTTGTGTCCCGTGCACAAAAAAGGAGACAAGACGATATGTGCCAACTATAGAGGAATAAGTCTCCTTCCCATCGCATATAAAGTGCTATCCAGTGTGCTGTGTGAACGATTGAAGTCAATGGACAATGACATTATTGGACCATACCACTGCGGCTTCAGACCTGGCTAATCCACCATTGAACAGATTTTCACTCTTCGCCAAAACCTGGAAAGACCCACGAAAACACATCGACACATACCACATATTCGTCGACTATAAAGTCGCATTTGACAGCCCTATCCGTTCAGAGGTGTTTAAAGCCATGCCTACGGATTCAGACAAGGTGACAGTTTGTCGTGTGATCTTTTTAATATCCTGCTGGAAAAGGTCAGAAATGGCACTCTGTACACCAAACAACGCATGTTACTCGCCTACGCCGATGACATCGCTATAATGGGTCGAACATTGCGAGCGGTAACAGCCACCTTTGAACAAATTGAGGAGTCTGCCAAAGTGGGTCTGGCAGTAAACGGCAGGACGACCAAGCTGATGGTATCAACGCGCAAGGCGTCCAGTAGATTCGGACCAACTGTAGCTTCAGTGACGTCAGTTTTGAAATTCGGAGAAGGATAGTAATGTGCAACAGATGCTACAATGGTCTAAGTAAGCAGTTTAGAAACAAGGCCACCTCCCGCCAGACCAAACTAACACTTTATAAGCCGCTGATACTACCCGTTCTGTTATATGGATCTGAAGCATGGCAGCTCTTGGGGAGTTTGGAAGAAAAATTCTCCGAAAGATCTACGGGCCGATCTGCGTCGACGGTGAATACCGGCGTCGAATGAACCACGAGCTTTACAATATATATGCGGACATCGACATAGTCAGTCGTATGGAGCTGCAGCGACTACGATGACTTGGCCATGTTGTGCGAATGAATGAGAATGCCCCAGATCAAAAAGGCATAGAAAAGCGAGCCTACTGATGGTTCCCGTAGAAGGGGAAGGCCACGACTCAGATGGAAAGACCAAGTAGAAAACAACATCTTGGAACGTGGTCTTTCAAATTGGTAGAGATGCGCACAAGACCGACACGCTTGGAAATCTTTTTAAAGCTCGGCTTATGGAACAACCTTTCTGTAACAAGTCAGCTAAGTAAGTAGGTATGTAAGGCGTGGATATTTAAAAAATATTTTTTTCAAGGACTTATATAAGGCGTGTTTTTAAATAAATAGTTTTTCAAGGACCAATATAAGGCATGTATTTAAAAATAGTTTTTCAAGGACCAATATTTGGCGTGAATTTAAATAAAAAATATTTTTTTTTCAAGGACTATTAGAAGGCGTGGAATTAAAAAAAATTAAGGGCCACCGCAAGGCGTGGATTTAAAAAATATTTTAAGGGACATTTTTTAAGGCCCACCGCAAGTCGGGGATTTAAAAAATGTTTTCAAGGACTTCCACAAGACCATAAGTCTAATAGTTCTACTTTGATCTTCTTTTGCCTGTTAAAGAGTACGATATGTCCTAAGGAACTGAAACAAAAAAATTAGTTTTTCTTCAGAAACACAAAAAAAGAAGACGAATGAAAAATGACTAAACAAATCAAACATAATGCAACAGATTTCAATATGAAAGCAAATCACAAAATGGCAGACGACACTACGAACACATTCTAAGTGGTGAAATGACACAGGAACATCTACAAATGGATTTTCTGAAATAGCAACACACACATACCATGAGGATCGACACCGGTATTGGAAACAATAGGAGAAAAAATCAGAACTGAAAAAAAAATGTTGACAATTTCTATTCAATATAAATGATTTTTTTTTGCTCTCCGTCAAAAGGCGGCAATCCTTTACCTCCTGCCTTGCAAATCTTGGGGATATTATATGTGATTTGCTGTTGTTGTTTTTTTCTCCTTTTTGTTTGTTATTCAATTTGAACAATGAATGAAAATTTAAATGGATGTTATTCTTAAATGTTTTTGTTATTTTCTCTGTTTCCCTTGTTTTGTGAAAGCTCTGCTTGTTAAGCGGAATAGACTTGTACAAATAGTATTACCAGGTTTCGTTCTTCTATGAAACTGAAAAAAAAAAAACGGCAAAGGGGTGTCTGTCACACCTTACCATTTCCTGCCTGTAACAAATAGTTGGTGTTTGTTTTTTTTTCTTCACTCTTTCAAAGTGTTTGCCAATACCGGAGAATGTTACCCAAGGATTTGGTAAATTGAGGGTGGGTGGGTTACCCTATCGAAGCTGAAAATATTCACACACGAGTTACTATTTATTATGCAAAATAGGTCTCAATGGATGCATGCACTTGTGAAAGGAACGTGCCTTCTTTTGTGTACGGTTTTTGTGTGTGTGTGCAACACTTGAACAAAAAAGGATTCGAGTGTTTTTCCTTGTAGCGGCCGACCAACACCAAGCATTCAACCTCCTCTACGTAGGATCTTTTGTATCCTTAGTGCCACCAGCTTACCGTAAGCCCCCGTCCGTAGTAAGTGTGTTAAGTAAATATAGCAGTTATTTGCAAAGGCAGCTGTTGCAGTAAATGAAGTAAATGTATCTTTTCATTGATAGACATTTTAAAAACATACTCACACACACTCACATACACTGCAATTGTTTGAGACAGTTCTTTGTTTTGGAAACAAGAAAATTACTGTGCAAAATAATATACGCAAATTGAATGGAAACACTATTACTGGGAAAAATTAAATTAATTTTTGTAAAAGATTTTACTCGCCTCGAGGGAAATATTTTCATTATTTATGAAAAAATGGATCAAAATACTTACTTAGGCGCGTCGGCTGGGGCATCTTCATCCATTCTCACAACATGACCTCGTCAACGTAGTCGCTGCAGCTCAATACGCCTAACAACGTTGATGGCCGAGAATAGCTGGTACAACTCTCCAAGAGCTGCCTCATCTGCTTGCGTAAGTACCCATGCTTCAGATCCGTATAACAGCACGGGTAGTATCATCGTCTTGTAGAGTGTGTGTTTGATCCGGCGGGAGGTGGTCTTGCTTTTGAGTTGTTTGCTCAGACCATAGTAGCATCGGTTGGCCATTACTATCCATCTCCGAATTTCAAAACTGATGGCATTCGTTTTGTTTACGGCGGTACCAAGTTATATAAAATCTTTGACTACATCGAAGCTGTAGTTCTCAAGTTCCACAATTGGTCCGAGTCTACTGGACGTCTTGCGCTTTGGTACCATCAGCTTGGTCTTCTCGCCGTTAACGGCCAGACCCACTTTGGCAGACTCCTTTTCAATTTGTTCAAAGGTGGCTGTTACCGCTCTCAATGTTCGGCCCATTATGTCGATGTCATCGGCGTTGGCGAGTAACATGTGTTGTTTGGTGTACAGAGTGCCATTTCTGTTCACCTTTGCGTCTCGTAAGACCTTTTCCAGTAGGATGTGAAAAAGATCACACAACAAACTATCGCCTTGTCTGAATCCTCGTTTGGTATTGAAGAGCTCCGATTGGTCCTTCCCGACTTTAACTGTTGATCTTGTGTCACTTAAAGTTATCCTGCATAGCCTATTAATTTTGCAAGAATGCCGAACGAAGACATGGCTTTAAACACCTCTGAACGGATAGGGCTGTCGAATGCGGCTTTATAGTCGACGAATAGGTGGAATGTGTCGATGTGTTTTTCGTGGTTTTTTTCCAGGATTTTGCGCAGTGTGAAAATCTGGTCAATGGTGGATTTTCCAGGTCTGAAGCCACATTGGTATGGTCTAATAATGTCATTGACCCTTGGCTTCAGTCGTTCACATATCACACTGGATAGCACTTTATATGCGATGGGAAGGAGACTTATTCCTCTATAGTTGGCACATATCGTCTTGTCTCCTTTTTTGTGCACGGGACACAGGATGCTGAGGTTCCAATCATTGGGCATGCATTCATCTAGCCAAATTGTGCTAATCAGCTGGTGCATGCTCCTGACCAGCATCTGGCCACCAGTCTTGAATAGCTCGGCTGGTAACCCATCGGCTCCAGCTGCTTTGTTGTTCTTGAGCCGATTAATTGCTTTTATGACCTCATCTTGGCTATGTGGTATACACTCTATACCATCATCTCTTATTGGTTCGGGGGAATCGTCTTCAACGCCACTGTTTGATACCAGAAGCTTTTCAAAATGCTTCTTCCAAATCCTCAACACGCTGTCTGTATTTGTCACCAGGTTTCCTTCTTTATCTCTACAGGAGGATGTGCCTGCACCAAAGCCTTCGGTTTGGTGTTTTACTCGTTGGTAACATTTCCCGACTTCATTCTGACTCATGTACATCTCGATTTGCTCACGCTCACGTTTTTCTTGTCCCTTCTTCTTCTTTCTGGAAACACGTTTCTCCTCTCTCCCTTTTTCCCGATAATTCTCCGTCACGTTACGTGTTGCTACTGTCTGCAGGGTTGGCCGATACGCTGCGTTTTCCACATCAGTAGCAGCAGCTTTTCGACGTCGAGTTTCCGTGTTGTGTTAGATCGCACCTTTGCTGCTACATTAAGACGGGTGCGTACCTTGGCTGCCAAAAGGTAATGGTCCGAATCGATATTCGCTCCTCGGATCGATCGGACGTCTAAAACACTGGATGAATGCCTTCCGTCTATCACAACATGATCAATTTGATTGTCTCATATAGTCCTTGAATAAATATCACGATTTTTTATAATCCTTGAATAAGTATTCTTTAAAAAGCCACTCCTTATGTCTCATATAGTCCTTGAATAAATATTCCTTAAAAATCCACGCCTGATGGCTGTAACAGTCCTTGAGAAAATCGTTGTTAAAAATTCACGATTTATGTCAGGAAAATTAAGCCAGATTATTTTCCTAAAAAACTAATTTCTTGCAACAGAATCTCCTAACAATTGATTGCCTACTGCTGTCCTACCTATCCCTATGTACATACTTCATCCTTTAGAAAAAGAGCTGTGATTTCTTTTCGTTTTTCATTCGTAGATTGATTGTTGAAGAATTTGATGAACAGGATTTTTTTGAAAGTGTTCTGTGATTGATGCTATTCTAAATAATTGAAGAAATTCTTCAAACACCTCACAGATGTCGGCACATCGCAGTAGAAACACCTGCAATCT
>NW_026881239.1:0-108098 GCF_032173495.1 Musca vetustissima | reverse complement strand
GGTTGAGGACCAATATTTCGCGGTGTTACAAACTTTTGGGGCTGCACAAAGCTATAATACCCTGACAAACATACTCAAAAAATAATAAAAAATAAAAAAATGTTAGTCCTTGGAGAAATATTTTTAAAAAATTCACAAGTATAACCCTTGAAAAAAGTGTTAATCCACGCATATAATCCTTAAAAAAATTTCCTTTGAAATCCACGAATATAACCCTTGACAAAAATATTCCTCAATAACCCATGTTATAGACGTTTACAAAATTCTATTTAAAATCCAAAATATTTAATGCTTAAAAATGTTCTTCAAAGGTCCACTCTTTATATCCTAGTTATTTAATAATTCCTAGTTTTGAAAAACATATTATTTTAAAATCCCCATTAATAGTCCTTGAAAAATAATTATTTCTTAATAATGCACGTTCATAATTCTCCAAAACATAATTTCTTAAAAATCTAAGTCTATATGGAAATCCATGTTCTTATATTCATTTGAAAAAAAAATCTTCAACAGCCCGTGCTTATAGTGTTTTAAGGTTAGAAAATTGGGATACGAACTTCAACGTACCGGAAATTATGTGGGAATCCAAAATATTCAATTAGAGCACAATTCGGTAGAAAAAGGTGTCTGAAAATCCCGATGCATAATTCGGATCGATATATGCCACTTCCAATGCCAAACATCCTAGAAGTATCAGAACTATCAACAGACGTTCAGAATTTTATTTCGAAAAAGTGAAAAACCACAAAAAGCTGTTCTAAAGTCAATTTGTAAGCGTTAAAAAATTAAAAAAGATAATGGTGTTTAAACAATAATTCGTCGAGTAAAAAATCTATAATAATTGCCTGAAGCAATTCATTTTCCAGGCTTATGCCAAATATGTCTTAACAAGTACACTATTTCAAAAAATAAATAAATATAGAATATTCCTTAAATATAATAAATTCAATTTCTTTTCTCTTATTTTAACGTACATTCTAATTCATTTTGATTTATCTTTTCTTTTTAGGTAAGAATGCGTTCAATTTTATTCATGTTTAATTGTTATTCAAAGTAAGTATATTTGTATTCAATCTATTAAAAAATTATGTATTTGGAAATTAATACAAGGCTTTGGCTCTACGACATTGATCTTAATGATCAAGGCGATAATTTAAGCCGATACGCACAATGAAAAAATTAAAATTAGTCATAATCGAATTAAGAATTATTATTAAATAATTATCATATAACAATTGTAAATTAAATTAAATATTAAAGATTTTCAAGATAAACAAGTATGCAACATTTCCTTATTTAGTAACAAATTTAAATGTTAACTGCTTGCTATTTTTATTGAAATATAAAATATTTAAATAAAAACACTTGCCTCCTCATCTAAGCTCGATCATGAATTTGCATTGAATTGCCACATTATTAGATGTTTTTTTTCATACCTTCACACACTTTTTGTTTGGGTGCCACACAACAGCTGCCAAGAATATCAATGTCAGCCACTTAAAAACTGTTTAACCCACTCTGACCGGTAAACAAAACATCTGACTAATCGTTTGCCACACAACCGGCGACCATAGTCGCTACTAAAAAAAAATATTGTATACGAATTTCCATACATTTCCATAAATAAAAATAAAAACAACAACTACAAATTTATTTTACAACAGCAGTTCTTCAAGTGCATGCATGTTAGCAGACAGTCAGACTGGCGATATGTGCAGTCATGGTGGGGAGACATACTACCCAAACAGTCAGTCAGTCAGCCTGCCAGCCTGCCAGCCAGTCGGTAGCAGTTAGCACCACGACACCATAACCACGACATGACGACCAAATAAAGTCACAACAAATCCAACAAAAAAAACCGACTTCGAATGTGATCAATAATCGCAAAACGGTTACTTAGTAAGTTAACAAGCAAGTGAGCGAATGCATGAATGAACGATTGACTCCATGAGCCATGCATGCCTTTAGGGAAGTTTCGGAGGCATGCATCTCTTTAAAAATACATTAAAATTTTGTTTGTAATATTAATGCCGGCATTTGGCTCCAATCAGCCCTCGTTGTGACTAACCATAGTATTAGTAGTAGCTGATAGTACCACAGGTACCGGTTTTTCTTTTCTTTGTGTCGTTCACATAGTTCACTGACACACTTTAGTCGGTCGCATAACAAACTACCGAGTGACTGACTGACTAACTAACTTTACGCTGCAAAACAACAACAAAACATAGCAAGATTAAAAATAAAATAGAGTTTTATTCATAACTGGAGGTGTTTTTTATTGTCTTCCTTTTTTAATTTTATTTTTTTTTTCTCATTCATTGCAAGCGTCTATAATTTATAGGAAACTATCAATATTTTTTTTCTTAGCTACCGACATCATTATGAAATCTGACGGCGCCAGGCAGCATAGCAGCTGTGTGCAGCTTAACTGAAAAAAATATTTTTGACACAAATGGTCATCTTTTGAGACAGTGGAATGAAGTGGAAATAAAGGAAAATAGATGAGGATATTTTTTCAAGAAGAGGAGGAATACCTTAAGATTACACGCTTTTAAAATTCCACTCTTATAGCTCTAATAGTTGTTCAATAAAAAATAAATGCAAAATTTTTAGAAAATAGCTATTAGAGCTTATCGAAAAATATTCTTAACAAGGAAAATCATCGCAAAATTTGGCCGGGTCGGGATTTATAAAAGAATATTTTTTCAAGGTTTATAAGATGTGTTAAAGAATATTTTTTCAAGGTCTATAAGAGGCTTGGAATTACTACCGAACATTTTTTAAGGGCTCTAATAAGCGAGGATTTTTTCAAGGACTATATGTGGATTTATTAAAGTATATTTTTTCGAGGGCTATAAAAGACGTGGATTTATTAAAGAATATTTGTTCGAGGACTATAAGAGGCGTGGATTTATTAAATGATATTTTTTCGAGGGCTATAAGAGGCGTGGATTTATTAAAGTATATTTTTTCGAGGGCTATAAAAGACGTGGATTTATTAAAGAATATTTGTTCGAGGACTATAAGAGGCGTGGATTTATTAAATGATATTTTTTCGAGGGCTATAAGAGGCGTGGATTTATTAAATGATATTTTTTCGAGGGCTATAAGAGGCGTGGATTTATTAAATGATATTTTTTCGAGGGCTATAAGAGGCGTGGATTTATTAAATGATATTTTTTCGAGGGCGTTGATTTTTTAAAAGAAATTTTTTCAAGGGCGTGGATTTGTTAAAGGACATTTTTACAACGGCTATAAGAGGCGTGGATTTTTTAAAAGAAATTTTTTCAAGGGCGTGGATTTTTTAGAAGACATTTTTTCAAGGGCGTGGATTTTTTAGAAGACATTTTTTCAAGGGCGTGGATTTTTTAAAAGAAATTTTTTCAAGGCGTGGATTTTTTAAAAGAAATGTTTTCAAGGGAGTGGATTTTTTAAAAGAAATTTTTTCAAGGGCGTGGATTTTTTAGAAGAAATTTTTTCAAGGCGTGGATTTTTTAAAAGAAATGTTTTCAAGGGCGTGGATTTTTTAAAACAAATTTTTTCAAGGGCGTGGATTTTTTAGAAGAAATTTTTTCAAGGGCGTGGATTTGTTAAAGGACATTTTTACAACGGCTATAAGAGGCGCGGATTTTTTAAAAGAAATTTTTTCAAGGGCGTGGATTTTTTAAAAGAATTTTTTTCAAGGGCGTGGATTTTTTAAAAGAATTTTTTTTCAAGGGCGTGGATTTTTTAAAAGAAATTTTTTCAAGGGCGTGGATTTGTTAAAGGACATTTTTACAACGGCTATAAGAGGCGTGGATTTTTTAAAGAATATTTTTTCATGGACCCATTTAAGGCGTAGATTTTGAAAGAATATTTTTTCAAGGACCCACATAAGGCGTAGATATATTTTTTCAAGGACCCACATAAGGCGTAGATTTTAAAAGAATATTTTTTCAAGGACCCACATAAACCTCTGTTACACGCCTTTCTTCCAAATTGGACAAAATTTCTGAAAAATTGACAAATTGTGAGGGAATTTTGCGGCACCAGGCTCCCATGTGGTTAACATTCCAAATAATTAAAATCTACTGGGACATTTATATGGGTTCTATGTTACGGTAACTCGTTGCTTGGAAAATTTGTCTAAACATGGCCCTACATCGAACAATAACTGCATAGAAATTGTTCATCCTCCAATAATCTGGAATTCTAAATTAAGCTACCTCAAATTGTAACTCATTGTGGTTGACCGATAAGGCCTATTTTCATACATTATACTGCTTAGGTTTTTAACGTACACGTGATAGTATACAATTAATATTCAGTATGGCGTGAGTGTGGTACCAGGAGAAGTGGTCCAGTATAGGACAGAAGTATGAAAGATCAGCGGGCGGACTATTTAGGCTTGAAGCGTTTATTTATAATAACTACAGTAGTGGACTTTAATTGTTGCTGTTTTTCAAGGATTTTCACCACCAAAACCTTGAATTGGCAATTTTTCAAAGGACTATAACAGAAATTGACGTGGATTTCTTCATAAATTTAGTTAAAGGACTATCACAGCTTTAAGCGTATTTTTTTAATTTTATTACAGCTTTAAGTCAATATTACTTTATTTAATATGTTCAATGACTATCATTGGTTTAAGAGTGGAGGATTCGATCATCTTTTTTTTTAAATTTACAGTTTTCTTGTAGTGCCAACCCTATTTCCATTTCACACTACTGTATCCCCCACTCCAAACATAATTTCAAATTTGCTGAAAGCTTTGCAATTTTCGTTTGGAATCGCAAAACATTTTATTGCTTTTAAGATTAATTCACACCAGGCAATTGTTAGTAAAGATAATTACAATCGTTAACAAGCATTAGCTCAAAGACATATAAGTACATACATATGTTTTTTATGCGATTGATGATTCTAATACTTTTTTTTTATGCTGTGGCACTTTACAATGAACGTCATGCATTCAGTTGACATTTGATACCCAAACGGCTTATTGAGAGACCCGATTCGAGCGATGATGTTATGTCTTTTTTTTACTGTTTCGCTTGTCCATCATGAGATCTTAGATGAGATCATAAATTTTGTATGTTGTTGTTTTTTATGGACTTCAAAACGGAGTCAGAAAAAAAAAACGGCTTAATTGACAATTGAGTTGACAGCTCAGCTGGATGCCTGGCTGGCTGGTTAGCTACTTGCATTACGTCGCATTGCTGCAAAAAAAAAGGTTAAACACAATCACTTTCAATCCCCTTAAATATAAAAAAAATCAAACAGTTGCATTCTCATTTTGAAAGTGTTGTGTTTTTGTTCCGAGAGGTTTGAAGTTTTAAAGTGTGTGTGGTAGGGAGTGTTGGGGGAGAAAAGCTTAAATGTCAATTTTTATAATTAACGGGAGGAAATATTAAATATTTATTGTTTTAATCATTGCTGTGTCAATCGAAACCGACATTGTGGGTGGTGTACATTGGTGATGGGTTATGAAATAATGTTAGGTAGGGAGGATAGAAAAAAGGGGGACTATACGTTCCGTTGCTTCGAACTTTTTTCAACCTCCAACATGAAAGGAACTTCATATTACAGAAATATGTAAAAACCAAAGGAAAGATCAAAAGTCGGACGGGCCAACTATATGTTACCCTCCACCACTTTGGGTACATACAAGAGATGTTAATATGTACAATATCCTGTAGATAGAACAGAAATAGAATCATTGGAGAATCACTGAGATGGAATCGGGCGAAATTAAATGTGCTATCTGGAAAGATATTTGAACCAATTGAAAAAACCATTCCGAAATAAATTAAGAATTGCATTTCAAACGGGCAGATTTGGATTCTTTGCTGTACCATATGAACACATGGACTTAATTGAGCAAACGTTGCATACGCCATTTGTTTTTTATGAGTATATATTGAGAATTTGTTGCATCATACACAAAAAATCGGACGAAACTATATATGGGAGCTATATCTAAATCTGAACCGATTTTAATAAAACCTCGCAGACACCAGTCCGAACAATTCTGACCCATTCGGAAAAATATTGGAAGTTTGGTGTATCATTCACAAAAAATCGGACGAAACTATATATGGGAGTTATATCTAAATCTGAACCGATTTTAACCAAACATCGCAGACCTTAGTCTGGAGTTTGGTGTATCATTAACAAAAATCGGACTAAACTATATATGGGAGTTATAACATAATCTGAACCGATACCAACAGAACTTCGCGTACATAAGTATGGACCTGATTCAGTGCGCTGTGCAAAATTTGGTCCCAATCGGATAAATATTGGGAGTATGGTACATCATTTACATAAAACTACGTATATATGGGAGCTATATATAAATCTGAACCGATTTTCCAAATAAGTGAACTGTGCCAAATTTCATCCAAATCGGATCATAAATGCGACCTGTACTTTGTTCACAAAAATACATGGACGGACCGACGGACAGAGGGACATGCGTAAATCGACTCAGAAAGTGAGTCTATGCATATTCTCAAAAGGAACCATGTGTCTATTTCGTTTCCTTTTACCTGTCACAGACATATGCACAGAGACATAATACCCTGTACCACAGTGTGGTGAAGGGTATAAAGATGGAAGGTTGTTGGGGGCAAAAATAATTGGTGGAACTATCTTTCTATTACCCCTGATAAACAAATATACTTGATTTTGGCATAACCCTTTATAACCGCGCTGCCCCCATTTTAAATAATTTTTTGGTTCTAGAGGGTTTTCCAACCAAAAAGGATCTAAATTCGTATTATATGTTCTTGGTGGGTGAAGCAACATCCTTGCAAAAAAAAAAACTTTCAATATTGGCCCAATTTTTAGACTTAACCCAATTTAAAGGTTCCGCTCAGTTACATCATCTTGGATGTCTTAGCCAAATTTTTCTGTTCGAAATTTCATAACTTATTCTCACAGAGGATATTGGATCCATGATTTGACAAAGTTTCAATATAAGAGTACCGACCGATTATTTATGGAATATTTTCATTGCCGACTTCATGGTAGAGACTATAAAAGCCTGGCGCGGACAAAATTAAAGACATTTTCACATGTTCTTTGAATAATAAATTAACAGCCCTTACTGGAATACCCAGTACCTTCAAGTTTCACATAATGTTATTGTACCCATTGAGATTTTGACAAAATAGTTCATTCCATATTGTAGGATCTCCAAACAATTATTTTTTAAATAAATGCCACGTCTGGTCACCCCAATCATCATCATTACCCCAATGTCAATGAATTATTGTTGTCTTAAGATCGATTGATTTATCAAAAGTGGGCATCAAGAACAAATACTCACTTTGCGATGTGTGTATATGTTTGAATGTGGCATGTGCTGATGCTGAGGATGTTGATATTCGAAATACAAGCAGACTAGCGGATGGATGGATGGATGCATGGATGTGATTATTCCAACTTTTACTCTTTGCCATACAAGCGCGCACACACACACACTCACGAAAGCTACAGCAACTATTGGTGTGAGTTTTATGTCACTCTCGTGGCACTCACAACAAGTACCAAGACGTGCATAAACGCTTTAATTTCAATATTTTTTTGTTTTGTTCTTCTTCGCTTTGTCGACTTAAATTATTTGCAAAATATGCAAATTTTGTGGATTTTGTAACTAAACAAACTAAAGAGTAAAAGAAAAAACAACGAAGCCATAATAAGCAATATTGAGAATATCATAAAGACAGATGGATGGATGGACGGGCAGCCTGACAGACGGACATATAACTAACTATTGCCACTCATATGCAAACTTACATTAGCTGTGGAGATTGTTGTTTTCGATTGTTGACTGGCTGACTGACTATTCATTGAATTTTTGTGTGAGCTTTAAGTGAAAAAAAAAACCTCAGAATTCAAGAGAGCCCATGGAACAAAAAACAACTGAAAACCGAAAAATATGGTATTGTCTTACAACCCCAATTTTTTTTGGTTTTGTTTTTCGTATTCCTCTCCATAGTATTTTTGCATCAGATTGCAATGGAGGGGCAACAACAACAAATCATTGTGTGTTCAATTGATATCACACAATACAAAACAGCTACTGCTTAATGTTTTGTTGTTCACTGTCATACTTCAAGAATTGACATTAATTTGCATTACAATACAATCACACAAACACACACACACGAAACCTCTCACATACAATGGGAAATCTGTGTAGTGTAGTAGAGAAACAAAAAAAAAACTGAACCAAAAACCGGTAATAATTGCCACAACAACACTTTTTGATTTCAATGCAAAAATTTTCAAATTTTGCAAATGATAATAACAATTAGCTTGACATGCTATACTGAAGTATGTATATGGGCATGTATGTATGATAAGGTATTGCGAATGCAACAATATCATCTGTCTCAACAGTAAAATGTTGCAACTCTATAAAAGCTTGACTGGTTAGTTTTTAGTTTGCTATTCAACAAAATTTACGTTTCATATGAAAATAATTCTAAACCAGTAAGGAAAGTTCAAAAGTCGGACGGAGCCGACTATATGATACCCTTGACTATATGATACACTATGGGTACATGCAAGACATGTTAATATCTACAATATCCTGTAGATATAGAAATTTCACATACATCAGTCGGGACCTAATTCAGTACTCTGTGCAAAATGTTGCTTCAATCGGAACAATATTGGGAGTTTGGTGCACAATTTACTTTAAATCGGACGAAACTATATATGGGAGCTATATCTAAATCTGAACCGATTACAAAAAAATTTTACATACATTCAGTACTCTGTGCAAAATTTTGCTTTAGTCGTTCACTATTGGGAGTTTGGTGCACTATTTACATTTAATCGGACGAAACTATAAATCGGAGCTATATCTAAATCTGAACCGATTTCATCAAAACTTGGCATATAACTATCTAGACCTAATTCAATACTCCTTGCAAAATTTTGTCTCAATCGTATCACTATTGGGAGTTTGGTGCATCAATAAGTTAAAATCGGACGAAAATATATATGGGAGCTGTATCTAAATCTGAACCGATTTCAATGGGGTTCGTCCTTGGGCTAAATTTCATCCAAATCGGTTACTTTGTTAACAAAAATACAGGGAGGGAGGTTTGTTACCATATACGACTACAAAAAAACAAATTACAAAGAATTGGGGGGTACACTTATATGGGGGCTACCCGAAAGAATTGGCCTATATTAATAATTTATAGTGGAGAGATTTTCTACCTAATAAGAACTCGATGTACTAAATTACAGTCAATTCGGTCGAAAAATACGATCGGAATCCCCAAAATAGCAAAAATTTGGGGGTACCGTTATATGGGGACTACCAGAAAAACTGGACCTATGTTTATAATTTTTAGTGAAGTAAATTGGTACCCAAAACGAACCCAATGTACAAAATTTCAGAGAATTCAGTTATAAAACGAGCTCAAGAACCCCAAAATACCGAAAATTGGGAGTACCCTTATATGGGACTATCCGAAAAATGGGCCTATATTTATAATTTTTAGTAGGGAGATTTTCTACCCAATAAGAACTCAAGGTACCAAATTTTAGCGAATTCGTTCGAAAAATGCGATCAAAACCCCCAAAATACCGAAAATTGGGGGTACCCTTATATGGGGACTATCCGAAAAAATGGACCTATATTTATAATTTTTAGTAGGGAGATTTGCTACCCAATAAGACCCCAAAGTACCAAATTTCAGCGAATTCAGTTAAAAAACGCGCTAAAGAACCTCAAAATACCGAAAATTGGGGAGTACCTTTATATGGGAGCTATGCCTAAACGTGGACCGATTTTCTCCAATTTCAATAGGGTTCGTCCTTGGGCCAATTAAGTGACCTGTGCCAAATTTCATCCAGATCGGATCATAAATGCGACCTGTACTTTGTTAACAAAAATACATGGACCGACGGACAGACGGACATGCATAAATCGACTAAGAAAGTGATTCTATGCATATTCTCAAAGGGAACCATGGGTCTATCTCGATTATTTTTGCCTGTTACAAACATATGCACAAAGACATAATACCCTGTACCACAGTGTGGTGAAGGGTATAAAACGATAAAAAAGGATATTCGATACATTTGTGTACCCTTCACCACAGGGTATTATGTCTTTGTGCATATGTTTGTAACAGGCAAAAGAAAACGATATGGACCCATAGTTCCTTTTCAGAATATGTTGATGATAAATTGTAAACAGGTCGCATTTATAATCTGATTTAAATGAAATTTGTTACAGCTCATTTATTTGGCCAAGGACGAACCCTATTGAAATTGGTGAACATCGGTTCAGATTTAGATATAGCTCCGATATTCATTTTCGACCAATTTTTTGGAAGTAGAGTGCCGAAGCTCATATATACTACGATTTGCACGAAATTTGGCACAGCGTACTGAATTAGGACTAGAATGATGTGAGCTAAGTTTCGTGGAAATCGGTTCAGGTTTAAATATAGCTCCCATACATATTTTCGATCGATTTGATGTAAATTGTGTATAAAATACCCAAAGTTTGGCCAATTTGCACAAAATTTTGTGCAATGCATTGAAGTAAGCATAGCCATACGTGTGTCAAGTTAAGTTAAAATTGGTTCAGATTTACATATGGCTCCCACATATGTTTTCGTCCGATTTAAAGTAAATGTTGCACTAAAGACCCAAAAACCAGGCCGATTGACAAAACATTTTGCAAAAACGTACGGAAGTTAATATAAGTTAATCTCTTGCAAGTTTCGTGGAAATCGGTTCAGGTTTATATAGCTCCCATATATGCTTTCATTTAATTTTAGGTAAATATTCCGCCAAACTCATAAGGTTTGTCTGATTGAAGGACAGGAAGATGCTGTTGAAGAGGTTTCGGTTATGGTCAAGAACGATCTGTAATGATCAGATGCTATTTAGGGGATGGAATGGATCAAAATTGTATTGTTTACTAGTCGCTCTAGAGGCACTATTGTAAGCCAAACATCACAAATTTTACATGGGGAAAAGACCTAAATTTTCTGCAGCAATATATTACGATTATGCAGTAAATCGCCCATTTTCATTATGCTGAAGGTCCTAGCAGATTTTGCCAACCTTAAATAAAAAATCTCCAGCCAGCAATTTAGTAAGGTTTAAAATGTTGGTCCCCGTACAAATTAAAGACGTTTTTACTTGTTACATTTTTATTATTGTATATTATTTCTTTCACAACTTCCCATTCCCATTTATCTTTAGAACATTCTTCCAACATTATTTCTAAACTACAGATTTCCCTCTCATACCAATATCACCGCGATAAGGGTTGGTAACCCTTTAATACTCAAATTCCATGTTATATGAGTTTTAAACTTTCGCTTTAAAGTACTACAGCACTTACACGATTGACATTCTCGAATTAAATATGGCCCAGAAAACTAGTTTCTTATATATCATTTTGCTCAACGGGGATCTCCTATGACATGTAAACTAATATGGTCTCGCCATATACAGGGCATTGATGAGTAGTTAGTTGTCTGTCAGTGGATCCCTTTCCCAAAAAAAAGTAAAGCTACTTTCAATATCTTTAACAAAAGCTTCCATAGCCATCATAATTGACTAAGTACGAATAAGTAAACAAAAGTTAAAAGCGTACAAAAAATGTACTGCAAATGTAATTCAAAACCGTATAGCATAATTTCTTTATAACCATCAGACGGCGATTGGCTGTAGAAGAGAGGGTATGAGAGAGCATAAATACTGAATTTCAATATAATAAAAAAGGGCAAAAACAAACGAAAACTATAACACTCAAGAAGTGAAAACGGAACCTAACAACTAAATACAATTAAAATCCGCTGAATAGCAGTAGAGGGGGGAAATTTAAATGAAATAAATACAACAATTTCAACCGGTTAGCAAAAATTTATGATAATTTGAGACAAAGCGACCAACTAAATTGCATTGAATGAATTGGATTGACATGAAAGTAATATTGAACAGGGGCGTAGTTAGTTTATATCAATAGGGATTATTAAAAAAAAAAAAAAAATATAATGTAAAAATATAGCTAAGTTTGGTCGGGCGAACTTTCTATACACTTCATCAACAGTTCGTCTGGTCGACCTATTTAAAACCTTCACAAATTCGGTCACGACAAACTTATTATAACCTCCTTTAAATCGGTTGAGACCTTCATACGTGGTCTATGTTATGCTCCGTTTTCCATATTAAAAATATTAATGTTGGAAAACAGGGCTAGGAATTTAAAAGCATAAAAATGTTTTTTATTACCAGAAATCTGATATGCCAAATGACAGCCACTTGCTTAGAAAATATAGCGGATTTTCTCGATTTTTATTGCAAGTCTCAATGCGCCATATTGCGCAAAAACTAAAAGGGATGCAGTATGGAGACCCACATTAATTGAAAGGTCTCGAAATGTACTTTCAGAATATATATACCTTATGCCGAAAACAAACTTTCGCCTAACGGATTTTCTCGATTTTCATTGCAAGTCTCAGTGACAGTGGGGACTCTGTGTAGAAAACGCCATATTGCGCAAAAATTAAAACGGATGCAGTATGGGACCCACATCAATTGAAAGGTCTCGATACGTACTTTCAGAATAAATACACCCTGAAAATAAGACATGATCTTTATATGGAGACCATGTCAAACCATGGACATACACTCTCCAAGAACCCGGAATACTAAGTCTGGCATTAACTTCGCCCAAAAACGACGGCTTAAACCTTAATGATTTCGAAGAATACCATGGACATATATCGACAATTTTTGCAATGCTGTTTTATACCTTCCAACATACCGGAATCCCACACAACATTCACTTCGATGAAAAATTGCGGACAAGACCTTAAAAATGTCGAAAAAATAACGGCGCCTTTTTTGAAGGCTATACAAAAATGTGGTCATATTTTTATGTATATATGTTTTCACCGACCATGAACCCGGAATGCCAAATTACAGTCACTTCGATGAGAAAATTCGGTTGAATCCTAGATATCGAAAATTATCTTCATTGGGGGTGTATCGCTTTCCTTGAACCCAAAACATCAAATACCAGCCATTGCGGCATTTTACATTTGGGGGACATTTCTATGTGGCTATGTCACAATATGGACTTATTTGATAAAAGTTCAGCCTATATGTAGCTAAAAAAGGTTCTGCAAATATTCGATTCACCCTTCAAGAATTTGGACTGATGTCTGCTACACAAAAACCTTCAAAATATCGAAAATGGGTGGAAACTTTGTATATGTGGCTATGTCACAATATGGACGTATACGGTCAATATGTATCCTAGATTTGTATCACTATCAAAAATTACGGAATCTCTAATTACAGTTACTTGGGATTGAACATGTGGCGAATATTTTTAAAAATGTCGAAAATAGGAGGGACCTTAGAACAGTCTAGTTTAGTAAAAACGATCAATTTTTTCTGAAATTATTTCCATAGGTAGGTATTTCTACATTAATTATGGGGAATATGTTTTTCTTGGGGGGACGTACCCGGTTACCCGGTTATTTGACCCGGAATTTCGGGTACCGATACCCGGTTCTACGGATCCGGTTAATATAAAATGTGTATCATTTTAAAGCGTATAAAAATACCCATTGAGTGGTGATATGATCAAATCGTTTTGAAGATACAGTAAAAAAACTGGGTTTTGTACCCCGACTTTTTTTAAAAATTCTCTGAAATTCGAACTTGGGTCCATTATGGACCATCTTAAATACTGACTCATATTATTCGCTACAATTTGCCTGTTCCAAAATGGTGCGACATGCGGCAATATATGTTGTGGATCAAAAGATATCAACCTTAGAACCCTATAAAAACAAGGAAATTCCGGTGTTGGTGTTTGTCCATAGGAGAAAGTTTTAAATGCCCGGCCGAAGGCTAAATCGACCTATGTTGGAAATGTTCCTCAAAGATGTTAAAGAACCCGAAAAGCCTCGTTGGTGGGAAATTGCGACAAAAACCTTCAAACTTTATGTCAACCCCCAAAAAATCCGGCATGTCAACTTACATCACTTTCGTTTGGGGTAAATTTTTCCAAATCCCGCTGTCACTGGCGAACCGGGACTGAGAATGGGGCATACTGTATTTTATTTATTTTTTGTTGTTTTTATTTTCTTTTGTTTCTATTTTTTTCTGGGTTCCAATCATTATTGACTATTACCTATTGTTGTTGCTGTTATAAATCAGCAAATGTTGCTGTTGTTGTTGCAAATCAACTAACGCGGGCCATACAAATTGCTATACAGCAAGCAACAAATATCGCCAACAATATTGTTATGTTGCTGTTGTTGTTGTTGCTTTTTCCTACTTTTGTTTTACAAAGAAAATAGACTACTCGTATTGAATTTATTATACGGATGAATGGTATGGTTAGCATTTGGCTCGTACGACGCCCGTTTGACGTTTTCCTTAGTTGTAGATGGATGGATGGTTGGATAGATTGGATAGTTGGCGAATGGTTAGCAAATGGATGGATAGGTAGTTATACTTACTGTTAGGCTGAGTGTATACTTACTATCCATCCATCCAGGCCGCAAACATGCCGCCACTCTCATGCACGTGCAATAAAGTGTGTATGTTTGTGATAGATTACTTACCGCTATTTTATGTGACCGTTCGTTGAGTGTGCTAAGTATGTATGCTTGTGCCCCATTGATTAGTTTATGTTTGTCAAAGTCCGAACTGAGGGATTGTATGTCAGTTATGCCATTTCGATTTTTTTTAGCTTTTGTTGTAGTTCAACAATCGCCAAAACTACAACAATAACAATTGCCAATTATTATTCATGTAACACATTTAATAATAAAAACCAGTAAGGAAAGTAGTAAAGTCGGACGGGGCCGACTATATGATACCCTTCACCACTTTGAGCATATTCAACAGATGAAATAGAAGCTATATCTAAATCTGAACCGATTTCAACGATTTCAGGAAACTTAACACACATCATTCCAGACCTCATCCATAACGCAGTGCCAAATTTCGTGCAAATCGAAAGATATATAGGGACTTTGGTAGACCATTTACATTAAATCGGACGAAAATATATATAGGAGCTATATCTAAATCTGAACCGATTTTCAGGAAACTTAACACACACCATTCTATAACTAATTCATTACGCTGTGCCAACTTTGGTGCAAATCGAAAGATATATAGGGACATTGGTGCACCATTCAGATTAAATCGGATGAAAATATATATGGGAGCTATATCTAAATCTGGACCGATTTTCAGGAAACTTTACACACACCATTATATTCCTAATTGATTACGATGTGCCAACTTTCGTGCAAATCGAAAGATATATAGGGACTTTGGTGCACCATTTAAATTAAATCGGACGAAAATATATATGGGAGCTATATCTAAATCTGAACCGATTTTCAGGAAACTTAACACACATCATTCTATACCTAATTCAGTACGCTATGCCAAATTTCGTGGAAATCGAAAGATATATAGGTACTTTGGTGCCACGTTTACCTTAAATCGGACGAAAATATATATGGGAGCTATATCTAAATCTGAACCGATTTTCACGAAACTCAGCACACACCATTATGGACCTAATTCAGTACACTATGCCAAATTTCGTGCAAATCGAATGATATATAGGTACTTTGGTGCCTATATCGGGCGAAAATATATATGGGAGCTATATCTAAATCTGAACCGATTTTTCCCAATTTCAATAGGGTTCGTCCTTGGGCCAAATAAGTGACCTATGCCAAATTTCATCCAAATCGGATCAAAAATGCGACCTGTACTTTGTTCACAAAAATACATGGACGGACAGACGGACGGACGGACGGACGGACAGACGGACGGACAGACGGACATGCGTAAATCGACTCAGAAAGTGATTCTATGCATATTCTCAAAAGGAACCATGTGCCTATCGCGTTTCCTTTTGCGTGTTACAAACATATGCACAAAGACATAACCCTGTACCACAGTGTGGTGAAGGGTATAAAAAAAAAACAAATGTAATAATAATATATATGAAATCAGTAAAAATAATCAGAACTATGAATTTGGATAATTTTACTGAATTCTGAAGAGCTTTATTGTATTGACCATAACATCTATAAGGATACACGGGCGTCCACCGGATAACCACCATTGGGTAGGCGCAATTTTCTCTTCAGTATGTCCTCAATATTTTTCAGGTCCTACTATTATTAAAATAAAGCATTTAATCGAATTTTGCAAACAAAGGGACTGTGATTTTGTATTTCGGGTTCAAGGATTATATTTTCAGACATGTTTCGGTATAGGTCCAGGTTTGTGATTTACGCCTCCTAAAGCCCCGGTTAATTGTCGATTTATTGAAGTCTCAAATTCCTACCAATGTGGCTATAATTTTCATTCTGATTTCTTGGAGTGTTAAAAAAACATTCGTATACATTTGCTTTACCATGCTCTGCACAAGATAGCAAAAGCAGACTTTATTTTTTGGAGGAATGGGATACACTACACTTAACAATGAAACCATATGGCTTTACATGCCTCAGGAGATCACATTGCAAAACAATATAAGAAACTAGTTTTCTGGGTCATATTTAACCCGAGAGTGACAATTGTGTTAGTACAACACATTAAAGGGAAAGTTTAAACTCATATAACATGGTATTTTGGTTTTAGAGGGTCATCATACCATATCGTCGGGATATTGGTATGATACGACAAATAAGTAGAAAGAAAATTTGGATAGGCTTACGTTTCAATAGTTACAAAGACATACTTTTTGAATCACCCTTCGTAAACCCTTTTTACATAATCACCCGATATTAAAATAATTCGCTACATATCAAGGGCGATAAGGACTATTACCACTGGAAAGTCTATTTCGGTGATAGCCATTGGTTTGGATGGTTTGGAAAATTATCTTAGGACCTTTAATATAAAGATAATAGCGTAATACCATTATAGGACGAAAGAAAGAGAACATTAAAATATATTTAACATTTTCTGCAAATATGTTTTCCAACCTCCCAAAATCAAGCCAAATGCGACTGAAAACTTCAAATAATATATATAAATATATATATTTGGGACCCTAGTGTGGGGACTGCAAAATTACAGTCAATTCGTTGGGGAAATGTGGCTAATGTGGCGAGACCGTTTTATGGGGTCTGTAAGCAAATATGAAGCCATATGACAGAACATGAACCTCTTCTGACAAGTTTTATATACCTCTCTGCACTTTGATACAGGTTATATTATTTCTGCATATGTTTGTAAGGTCCGTCCCAATGCCTCTCTGTGTTAAATTGTAAACAAAGTACAAGCCGCATTTATGATCCGAATTGGATGAAATTTGGCACAGCTCATTTAATTAATCCAAGGAAATACTGAAATTGGGAAGAAATCGGTTCAGATTAAGAAATAGCTCCTATATACCAAAGTCCCTATATATTTTTCGATTTGCACGAAATTTGGCATAGCGTACTGATTTAATTCTAGAACGATGTGTGTTAAGTTTCGTAAAAATTGGTTAAAGTTTAGTTATAGCTTCGATATATATTTTCGTCCGATTTTATGTTATTTGAGCACCACAGCCCCTACATTTCTTTCGATTTGCACGATATTTGGTATAGCGTACTAAATGAAGTCTAGAATAATGTGTGCTAAGTTTCGTGAAAATCGGTTCAGATTTAGATATAGCTCCCATATATATATTCGTCCGATGATATGTTAATTGAGCACCCCAGCCCCTACATTTCTTTCGATTAAGTCAAGAATAATGTGTGTTAAGTTAAGTGAAAATCGGTTCAAATTTAGATATAGCTACCGGTTACAACCTTCAAACCCCGACAAAGATGTGGGGGATTTATATGGGAGTTATGTTAAAACCAGTGAGCGGAGCAGTATAGTCGGACGGGGCCGACCTTATGATACCCTACACAACTTCCACGAAACTATAACTTTCAGTGGTTCTATATTCTGAGCTTGGGTAATATTTCTCGATATTTGAACCCTCTTGACCGACTAGAGGTCAACAAATATTACAAATATTCAGTCCAGCCCTTCTAATCAATTGCCCAGTTCCCCTTCACCGTGGGTTGTGTTGTGATGTTCGGCTTTCAATTTTGGCCTATAGATCGACTCGAAAAAAACACCAAAAAATACGTTTTCGGTCCACTTCATCCCAAAATTATTATCTGATCATCACCGAAAATTATAGGCGTTGTCGGTGACCATCACTTGAACCTCATGGAAAATTTCAAAGCGATCAGCGCTATATTTCCGCCCTCTAGTGTGGTAATGAGTTACTAAATAATATATGAATACGTAAGCACCTGTAAATATTTATGTGTAAGTCCCACATCCGAGTACATACGACAATATAATTGGTATCAATTTAAAGGTCAACCACTACTCTTTGATATACTATCAACTTCACGGGTCTAGGACCTTCAGGTGCAAATATATACCCCAAAGAATACAAATTTTGTAATTTTTCACACAAAAGTCAGGGTCTATTTGACCCGCTAAATATTGACCGATCTTTATCAAAACAGCCATACTTATTCTTTGGCCCGATCCCCTTCTCCGTGCAAAAATTTGCGGTGTTTGGGTCATAATTGCGGCCTCTGGAGCGACCAGAAAAACCGACAAAAATAAAGTTTTTGGTCCATTTCATCCACTAATTTTTAACCGATCTTTTCCAAAAACAATAGGGGTCTTCATTGGCCAGAACCTATCCTACATGCAAAATTTCGTGAAGATTGGTCCATAACTGTGGCCTGTATCGTGTTTACAAATTATAATGGACAGACGGACGGACACACATGTCTAGATCGACTCAGCTAGTCGAGGTATGACGATCGGTATACTTAAAGGTGGGTCTAGGACCAATATTTCGCGGCGTTACAAACTTTTGGGGCTACACAAAGCTATAATACCTTGACAACATAGTTGTGTAGGGTATATAAATGAGCTACATCGACTTTTACTACATGTTTCTGAAATCTTCAAATTGTCAAAATTAAGATTTCAATCATTCATCGTTCGGAAAGCCAAATTATCGCCATATTGATGGGAATTGATATTTTGGCACGGGATCTTTCTATGGGGATTATGTGACAACATGAGCCTATATGCAAAACAGTTGCCCAAAATTTTTTATCACCCTCCATGGACCTACATGTCAATTTTTGGCCATGCTAGTTAGATAATCGGAATCCGCATTAAAAATACCAAAAATGCGGCATAATTTTTATAGTCCACATCTATATGGGTATAAAATATATGGATATAGTGCTTATCAGGCCTCTTGGATTTTTAAACTACGTTCTGCTCTTGAAACTGTTATTTATTTTCTCAATTCCTATGGCGGCAATAAACTGCACAACAAGATTTTTGTTCAAAAAAATAAGGACAAAATGACGCACAGGAATTCGTGATGGCAGGAGGATATATTTTACAAAAATATTCCTCATTCAATTTGACTTCAGACATGTTATGTAAAAAAACCTACAAGAGCCGCAAACAATGATATACAACTTTTTCTTCTTGCAAAATCATAACGCAACATCTAAAACCCTTACCTATGGCGAATATATCCTTCTGGGTTCTTAATATACTCCCCAAGGGCTTTCACTCTCATAATGATTTTTTTACCCCAATATCATGAGCTCCATCTTGTGTCTCAGTGATATTAGTAGTCAAATTTGTTTTCAAGTCAATTATTTAGAACGCAACACCTATTTGCCTTACTCCAAAAAAAATGTCAAATTGAATGACTTCATTTTATGCAGTGACCTCATTGTGAAGTAGGTAGTAATGTAATTTGAAACTTTATTTTTAGTACCGAAACTACAAATAAGTAAAATGACCTCATGTTGCAATCTTAAAAACTGTTTTTTTTTTCAAGAAAATTCAAAATAATTACCGAAAAAACTAAGTCAAGAACTAGTTAAGGAAATGACGTTGAATGATGAGAAGAACAAAAAAATTTTGGCAATTTTGGTTTACTTCAGCTATACAACAACAAAGAAAAACATCCGACATTCTTACTGTTGTTCGAAATGGTCAATTATTTGTTTGGCGAGTAATTTTCCAATGAAAGGTTTAAACAGAGCATGCACTCATACACACACTCACCGAGAAGACCATGGGGATTTTGAAATAAATTCAGGGTAAAAAGGTTAAAATGATTTTTATTCTCATGCCTCAGCAATGACCTGGTTGAACAGAAATCATTGAATCTTCGCCGAAAAGGTATGCAATGTAATGCAAACCCCCAAATACTAAAAGAATTTTAAGTAATTTTATGCCAAGCTCGCCAAAACAAAAATTCCACGGAAAAAGTGCATTATGCAAATTCAAATAAACGGTTCTTTCGCAATGCAATGCTCTGGCACTGAACGGATCACCTTTCATCAATATTAACATTGGAATCCTTGGCAGCAACAAAACAGCATCAACAACAACAAAAAAACATTGTCGGCATTTTAATATCAATCCATCCATCCATCAGCCATCATCAATCAATCATGCAAAATACCTTGGCCTTCCTTGCCTGCCTGCCAGCCTTCCCTGTCCATTATCTCTAGAACATCTTCATTACAATTGTCTGGTTGTTCGGCTCAGTTTAATATTGGAATGCTTTTGATTTCATTTGAAAACAAACAAAACTACACACCACCAAGTAATTTAATATTGAAATGTGAAATCATTTATAGTTTCTCACATAAATTTTCACCAGTAATGACGATTGGTGTTGGGATGTGGTATTCTGTTGCTTTTTTGTTTTTTTTTTCAATATTTAAATTGATTGAAATGACGTTTTGTTGCAGTTCATTTAATATAATTGCGATTATGGCTAGTTATATTTTGAGGTCTGGCAGTATTACAGCAAGCAAATGCATAGTTGAATTTTTAATGGGAAACCTCAAGATAAGTCTGCAAAATATCGAAGTATGTTCCCGAGACCCTATAAAACCAGTAGGAAAGACGCGGCCCGAATATATGATACCTTTCACCACTTTGGGTACATACAAGAGATGCTCATATGTACAATATACTGTTGATAGAATGGACTTGGGATCTTTGGAGGACCATTGAAATGGAGTCGGAAATCTGAAATCTATGAAAAATTTAATGTGAATCATTCATAGTAATCGGACAAAATTTCCAATTTTAATCCACTACTCTATGCAATATTTCATGTTAGGGGAACAAACATAGGCATAATATCGAGAAAAAATTATGTGAGAGCTATATCTACATCCGAAGCGATTTCAACAAAACATCACGTGCGTCAAATGGCTCGAATTTTAATACGCTGTGCTAAATTTTGTCGCAATCGGACAAACATTGACAGTATGGTGCTCTATTTACATAAAATCGGACGAAACTATATATGGGAGCTATATCTAAATCTTAACCGATTCCAACGAAACTTCGCATACATCCATCAGGTTTTAACTCAGTACTATGTGCAAAAGTTTTTCTCAATCGGACAAATATTGCGAGTTTGGTGCATAATTTACAAAAAATCGGATGAAACTATATAGGAGAGCTATATCTAAATCTGAAACGATTCCAATGAAACTTCTCATACATAAACCAGGATCTAATTCAGTACTCTGTGCAACATATTTTTTTCAATCGGACAAATATTGGCACTATTGTGTTTGGCATTTTGTGCTCCTATACCACCAACACTTCGCATACATCAATCTGGACCTAATTCAGTACACTGTGTCAAATGTTGTCTCAATCGGACAAAAATTGACAGCATGGTGCTCCAGTTACATAAAATCGGACGAAACTATATAGGAGCTATATCTAAATTTGAACCGATTCCAACGAAACTTCTCATACATAAACCAGGATCTAATTCAATACTCTATGCAACAATTTTTTTCAATCGGACAAATATTGGCAGTATTGTGCTCCATTTATATTAAATCGAAAGAAACTATATATGGGGGCTATATCTTAATCTGATCCGATTCCAACAATACTTCACATACATCAATCAGGACCTAATTCATTACTCTGTGCAAAATTTAGCCTCAATCAGATAAATATTGGGGGTTTGGTGTACCATTTACATAAAATCGGACGAAAAGATATATGGGAGCTATATCTACATCCGAACCGATTTCAACAAAATATCACGTGCGTCAAATGGCTCGAATTTTAATACGCTTTGCTAAATTTTGTCTCAATCGGACAAACATTGGCAGTATGGTGCTCCATTTACATAAAATCGAAAGAAACTATATATATATATATGGGTTATATCTTAATCCGATTCGATTCCAACAAAACTTCGCATACAACAACAAGGATCTGATTCATTTCGCTGCGCACAATTTTGTCTCAATCGCACAAATATTGGAAGTTTGGTGCACCATTCACATAAAATCGGACAAAACTATATATGGGAGCTATATCTAAAATTGAACCGATTTTCTCCCATTCGTCCTTGGCCCAAATATGTGACTTGTGCCAAATTTCATCCAAATCGAATCATATTTTGCAATGTTTATAAGCTGCTTATAACTTTTTCGACCTCAAAATATAAATAACAACCTGCATGTACTTATACATAGTGTCGATTCGAACAGCTTGAGCGTGAACTATTTATTAAGTACACAAACCGACCGACCGCCGCCATAACCGCGACCACCAGTCAATATAGATTGTAGATTGATTACCTATCAATGACTGGGCATTGGAAACCGCAAAAACCCCTACCTCTAATTAAGTTGTGTAATTGTTCTAGAATTGCAATGCAAATATTCTACTGAGAATATATAATAGTTGTTTTTTTTTTTTTGCTATTTTTAAATTAATTTCAATTGTTGTTATTTTTTTATTGGATATTTACATAACAGGTTTTGTTGTTTTAAGCAAAAAATAAATAAATACAATTTATGAATTTTTGTTAAGATAACTAGAACGAATGCAGAATGCCTTGCGAGAGAAGGTCATTTGAAAATTTAAATGAAAAAAATAAACAAATATTTAAAATATTTTTTCTCTTCTCTCTTTTCAGGTAAATTTTATATCTTACATTATTTCAAACAGTAAGTTAAAATACAAATAAATCAGAAAATAAAAACAAATGAAAATCCCTTATTTTATTTCCGCCCTGGTATCAACTGTTACAATCTCTTTTGGTCTCTTGTTGTTATTGTATTTTGTTTCATGGTACATTTGTGTTGACTTTTTGATTCTTTCTTTAGTTTTATTTTTTTGTGAACCATAAATATTGACCCAAACTAACGAACCGAAATTCGAAATGTTGTCTAAACTAAAACTAAAAAAAAAAGAAACAGAGAACTATGTCATCATGTCCTTGGACATTTTGGTTCGCAATGCTGAAACAAAACAATGTTGTCACAAAATAAATTCAATTTTAATTCGAGGTCAGAAAAAAATGGTACCAAATATAAAGTTAAATTTTTTTCTTCGTGAAACTCGGATTGCGTCACCGCAAAACCCAATATGTATTGACCGCAATTCCTTAAGAATTTATTTAACAGAAAGAGATTAGGGATTAAGCAATTTTATACAATTAATGACGCACACTTGGGGAGGAGGATAGTTTGTATGGTATGTTTCGGTCAAAACCTCACACACCATTAAAGCGAACTTCTGCTCCAAGATATGTTTTTATATAAAATTTATTTGGTATTCCCAATTGTACCACCTAGAAATATTCGTCAAGGACCCATATATAAAGTATATATTCTTGATCAGAATAAAATTCCATAGGTTTGCAAATTTGCCCCTTGGTTGGTAATATATCGATTTTGGCATAGCCCCCATAAAACGGAATCATCCAATGTTTGGTATTTTGAAAATTCGCCAGTATGGATACTTGTTTTGAAGTATTCTGTATCGAGGATGTTTTAGATGCTATTTTCAAACGAAGTTACATTCCAGTGGTAGACACAATTAAGTATTGTTTAACGTTCTGCCCTCATATATGACCGACGGACTTCAGATATTAATAGAGGTAAACAAATAGACTTAAGTGAAGTTAACGACGTTTTTACTTGTTTCAGATGAAAAAAGTCCTCTGACGCAATTTTCTGTTTTTTATATAGACAAATTTGTTAGAAGTTGTGTTTTGATACTTTCTATGAAGAAAATAACAACTTTTTTCTATAAAAAATCTTCAATAACGGAGGAAATTTTTTTCTATAAAAACTATTTCTTAGTTGAGGACAGCTGTTTTTCTATAAAAATAAACTCCTCTTCTTAGGGACAACTCTATTTTCCTATAAAAATAAACTCTTTTTCCGTTTTCTATAAAAAAATCCCGCATAGGAGAAACGAATTAAAAAAAAACAAGTAGTACCACTTTTTTCTTTGGAAAAAAATCCTTAACTACTTACGGACTATTTTTATGGAAAAAAAAAGTTTTCAGCCACTGAGGATTAATTTATTGAAAATAAAAAAAATGTTAGCAACTGAAAAAAAATCATCAGCCATCAAATACTACTTTTATTTTTATAAAATCAAAATCCTTAGACAACTTTTTTCTATAAAAAATCTTTAGTAACGGGGGAAATTTTTTTCACTACAACTATTCCTCAGTTGAGGACAGCTGTTTTTTCTATAAAAATAAACTCCTCTTCCTCTTCTTAGGGACAACTCTGTTTTCCTATAAAAATAAACCTTTTTCCATTTTTCTATAAAAAAAACCCGCACCGGAGAAACGACTTTAAAAAAAAAACAACAACAACAAGTAGTACCACTTCTTTCAGTAGAAAAAAATCTTTAACTACTTACGGACTATTTTTTATGGGAAAAAAGTCCTCAGCCACCGAGGATTAATTTTATGAAAATAAAAAAATTGTTAGCCACTGAAAAAAATCATCAGCCATCAAATACTACTTTTATTTTTATAAAATCAACATCCTTAGGCACTGAGGACTGATTTTTCTCAACAAAACTGAAAACTATTTTTTGTAGAAAAAATCCTTAGCTAATTTCTTTATAGAAAAATTTCATCAGACTCTGAGGACTAACTTTTCCTATAGAAAAAAATTCCTGATCCATAGAAGAATACCTTTTTTTACATCACCTCAGTAGCTGATGATATAAAAAACTGACGACTATTTTTTATGTAGAAATAAATCCTAGGCCACTTAAGGACTATTTTTTCTATAGAAAAAAATCCTCAGCCAAAGATCACTAATTTTTACGATAAAGAACAATTCCTCAGTCACTGAGGACTAATTTTTTCTATAGGAAAAAATTCTCTGTCACTGAGGACTGCTACGGAAATAAATTCCTCAGCTAACGAGGACTACTCTTTTTAAGAAAATAAATTCTCCGCCATTGAGAAATAATTTTTTCTATAGAACAAAAATCTCAGAAACAATTTGTGCTACGGCAATAAATTCCTTAGAAAATGATGACTACTTTTTCTAAAAAAAAATTCTTCAGCCACTGATAGCTACTTTTTTGTACACAAAAAAATCTTCAGGCTCTAAGAGCTAACTTTTTCTATGGAAATAAATTCCTCAGGCACAGAAAATGATTTTTTTCTATAGAAACAATTTCTCAGGGCCTGAAGTCTGAGTTCTGATTTTCTTTCAATAGAAAACAAAATCGCAGTTTTTCGATAATAAAACCCAATGCAAAAAAAAAAAATTGATTTTTTAGAGAAAAAAAATTTACATTATATTATAAACACTTCCTTTCTATTAAAAAATGTAGGGTCAATGAATACTGATTTAATCCATACTTTGTATAGTACATGGATAGCAAATTCTATTTCCTCTCCGGGTATTTCTTTTTTTTTCAATCAACCCAACCACTTGTTTGAAGTGCAAATTAAACATGTACGCCCCAACTATAAAGCATAATAAATTTTAATACTTTTATATATATTTTTCTATACGTTCCTAAATAAATAAAATTTTAATTAATTAGAAATTCAAGTGTTCAATTGAAATATTAAAAATAACAACAATTGTAATAATTTGCGCCATGTTCAAGTGTTAGTGAAAATATTTCAATTCAATTCGAGAAGCTAACAATTAAAATATAGTTTCAACCGAAAAAGCACTTAAAACTATTAAAACCCAAAAATGTTTGTGGTAAAATAAATGGCAATACATCAAGACATGGCAATACAAAATAAAAATATATTTGACCTTTCCACACATTCTCTTTTCGTTTGATAATTTTTTGAACAACATGCCAGCCAAGGCATTTCATTTGCCAAATTCAAATGCCAGGACGTACAATGAAGTATGCCTAAGAGTGCTGCTACTTTTAACGAGGTTGGCATGGAAAGTGTGACTGTCTTTTTAGTTGATTATATTTTAAGGAGTGTCAGTCATTTATGTCACGTCCCATCTATCGCATATCGATCTGTCATTCGTGCCTAATGGGACAGGTGCCACAGAAAGTGTTCAACAAAAAAACGTTTGAATACCATCGAAACGAAAATTCCAACTATAATCGTGATCAATTATTAACACATTGTTAATAATAAAACGACACCAAAACTTGTGAAAAATATTAATAAGTTAAAGTATAAAATGGTTTTGATTGTTAATTTGATATATGATTTTTAACACATAGTTTTTTTTTAATCTTGATGAATTTGATAAATGAGTCTAAGAAAGTAGTTTCTATTATTTTTTAAAATATGAGTTGAAATATGATATGATTAGAATCGGAATGTAAATTAATAGAAAACAAGAGTTCTATACAAGTTATAGACATAATTCTGCAATTAGTTTTCGACGACATTGAACATTTTCCAAAATTTCATTTAGAATGTTAGAAAAAAATCCTCAACAACTGACTTTTTTCTACAGAAAACCAGTAAGGAAAGTAGTAAAGTCGGACTGGGCCGACTATATGATACCCTTCACCACTTTGGGTATATTGTACATATGTATCCTAATTATTGCATGTCTATGTTCCCTCTTTCTCCAACCTATCCTAACTTTAATTTCATTCGAGCAAATTTAGTGCCGCCTGCGTAACATGGGGAAAATTTATGGAAAACGATTTATTGATACACGCTATTCGCTAAGCAGTGTGGTTACAAATATAACCTATATGTGGGAGCTATATCTAAATCTGAACCGATTTTCACGAAAATTAACACACATCATTCTAGACCTAATTCATTACGCTGTCCCAAATTTCGTGCGAATCGAGGGATATATATAGCGACCTTGGTGCACCATTTACATAAAATCGGATATATATGAGAGCTATATCTAAATCTCAGCCGATTTTCACGAAACTAACACACATCGTTCTAGCCTTAATTCAATACGCTATGCCAAATTTCGTTCAAATCGAAAGATATATAGGGACTTTGGTACACCATTTACCTTAAATCGGACGAAAATGTATATGGGAGCTATATCCAAATCTGAACCAATTTTCAGGAAACTTGACATACATCTTTCTAGACCTAATTCATAACGCTGTGCCAAATTTCGTACAAATCGAAAAATATATAGGGACTTTGGTACTCCATTTACCTTAAATCGGACGAAAATATATATATGGGAGCTATGTCCAAATCTGAACCGATTTTCACGAAACCTTGCACACATCATTCTCGACCTAATTCATTACGCTGCGCCTAATTTCGTGCAAATCGAAAGATATATAGGGACTTTGGTACACCATTTACCTTAAATCGGACGAAAATATATATATGGGAGCTATGTCCAAATCTGAACCGATTTTCACGAAACCTTGCACACATCATTCTAGACCAAATTCATTACGCTGTACCAAATTTCGTACGATTTTTCCCAATTTCAATAGGGTTCGTCCTTGAGCCAAATAAGTGGTTTATGCCAAATTTCATCCAATTCGGATTATAAATGCGACCTGTACTTTGTTTACAATTTAACATCGACAGACAGACGGACGGACATGCTCAGACGGACGGACATGCTCGACTCAGAAAGTCATTCTATGCATATTCTCAAAAGGAACCATGTGTCTGTCTCGTTTCCTTTTGCTGTTACAAACATACGCACAAAGACAAAATACCTTGTACCACAGTGTGGTGAAGGGTATAAAAACGGGGATACCGTTATGTGGGGGCTACCCTGAAAATTGGATCAGTATTAATAACCCAAAATGCAAAATTACAGCCAAGTTGGTTGGAAAAAGGAGTCCAAAATCGTCAAAATGCCGAAAATAGGTTTAAAGTTATATAGAGGCTATACCAAAACGCGGACCGATATATTTGAAATACCAAACATCCTAGGAGTACTAGCAAAAGTCCGTGAAAATTTTCTGAGCTCTATATTAAATATTAGGATTTCTACCGTGATTTCAACGGACAGAAATACGAACAAACCTAAATCGGCATACAATTTTATTCTGATCAATAATATATACTTTGTGGGGTCTCCGGTGATTATTTCGAGGTCTTGCAAACGGAATGACAAAGTTAATATACACTCCACCTTATGGTGGAGGGCATAAAAATCCATTATCACTGTTTTTATATTTTCTATAAAAAATGCTGTCACTGTTGCCAAAATATTTATTTGTTCAATAGAAAAACTCACTGCCACCGACGACGAGTTTTTCCTATAGAAAACATTATTTACTCAGATAACCCGATATATATCTTCTTAATAACGTCTTTTTAAATTTAAATAATACAGAACTTTTAGTTCCCAGTCCCCGAAACCTGTTCCTGTTTCCATATTACGTGTGTGTGTGGGCTTAAAGTTGTCAAAAATAAATTTTCATTTTGTGTCCGTTGTGATTTTGTCTTCCAATGTCCTAAAGCCATTCTCATTCCCTTGACAAATACAAAAATTCATCACAAAAAATTTATGAGAACTGTTTCATGCATATCCAAGAATATATTCCATACCATTTCGACTTTGTTTTTGTTTTCTTAAGCTGCTCACCGTGAAAATCATTGAATTGAAATGAAAAATGTGGTTATTATTCAAAAGGTTTTGATGTTTGTCTTGTGCCGAATGGCTTGGGAGACTGGCTGGTTTGCTGACTGACTGACTGCCTGCCTGGTCGCTTGCTTAGTCGAATGGTTGGCTGACTGGCTGCATGCTGTATTCAATCATGCGTAATCTGTAAACGATGCAAACATTTGTACGTAATTCAATTCAAATGAAACGGCCATAATCGAAGCAAATATTTGAACACACACAAAACACAAGATGAAAAAGAAATCGGGCAAATAGAAGAAAAAGAAAAAATATGAAAAAAAAAAAAACAATAAATGATAACGCAGTTGGACATAAATCATAACAGTCACAGAATTGGTAGTAGTAGTAGCAGCAACGTGGAGTAGGCTATTCAGGTAAATTTTGCCAAAAAATGCTCACTTCGCTAAGCACTCAATCAGAAGGAAACCAAACAAACGCTAAACGAAAACGAATCTAGAACTCGAAGACATTCTTTGCCTCGAACCGCAAAACCACAACACTTACGGCACAGAAGGGGTTCATTAACATTGGACCATATTATGTGCTGGCTGTTCACAGAGTCAGCCAGTTATTCTCTGGTGTCTGCTTATCATGTGCGAAGCAGCGGGTCTTCTCTTGGGAGAATTATGTTCAGATTCATGTTGTGCTTTTTTGGCTCTTTTTTAATGTTTTTGTTTTGTTTTGCGAAAAAAATTAGTTAGTTCTTGACCATTGAATTCCCAAGAATTATTTTATTGTTGTTTTTTATATAAAGTGTTTTTTTTTTGCACGCAATAAAAAATAAACCCAAAATACATTAAGGTTTTATTTACTTTTTAAGTGCGTTGATGACTACTGACAGGTTGATGTACTCATGAGATTTTTTAGATACTTTCAAAACATTTTGGGCATGTTATATTGTCATAATTTTAAAGGGAGTTATAAGAAGAAAAAATACTACTTTTATAACAAAAGAATTAAAAAATTTTTAATTTGGTTGAGCCAATATTTTAACATTCTCCATGGTGATCTTCTGCAAACTTGGAAAAAATATTATAATCAGGAGGAAACCAGTAAGAAAAGAAGTAAAGTCGGACGGGGCCGACTATATGATACCCTTCACCACTTTGGGTATATTCAACAGATGGAATCCTTACAGACGTCGCATTTTTGAAGGACCATTAACATGAAATTATACATGTCATTCTGCAACCTATATTAAATGTTGGCCAGATATAGAGTTGCTTCTTACAATAGGACAAAATTATGTAAATAAAATTTAAAGCAAAATACGAAATCTAAACAGATTTCATCGAAACTGTTTTTGTATTCGGCCATATTTTGAGTTCTTCATTTACTTATAAATCCAAATTTCGTGCAAAAGGAAGGATGGCCGCACTTTAGTGCACCATTTACCTAAAATCGGACTAAAATATATATGGGATCTATATCTAAATCTGCACCGATTTTCACGAAATTTAACTCACATATTTCTAGTCTTAATTCAGTACGCTATGCCAAATTTAGTGCAACTCGAAGGACATATAGGGACTTTGGTGCACTATTTACCTAAAATCGGACTAAAATATATATGGGATCTATATCTAAATCTGCACCGATTTTCACGAAATTTAACACAAATCGTTATAGATTTAATTCAGTACGCTGTGCCAAATTTCATGCAAGTCGAAAGATATATAGGGACTTTGGTACACCATTTACCTTAAATCGGACGAAAATATATATATGGGAGCTATATCCAAATCTGAACCGATTTTCAGGAAACTTAACACACATCATTCTAGACCTAATTCATTACGCTGTACCAAATTTCATGCAAATCGAAAGATATATAGGGACTTTGGTACACCATTTACCTTAAATCGGATGAAAATATATATGGGAGCTATATCCAAATCTGAACCGATTTTCAGGAAACTTAACACACATCATTCTAGACCTAATTCATTACGCTGTACCAAATTTCATGCAAATCGAAAGATATATAGGGACTTTGGTGCACTATTTACCTAAAATCGGACTAAAATATATATGGGATCTATATCTAAATCTGCACCGATTTTCACGAAATTTAACACAAATCGTTATAGATTTAATTCAGTACGCTGTGCCAAATTTCATGCAAGTCGAAAGATATATAGGGACTTTGGTACACCATTTACCTTAAATCGGACGAAAATATATATATGGGAGCTATATCCAAATCTGAACCGATTTTCAGGAAACTTAACACACATCATTCTAGACCTAATTCATTACGCTGTACCAAATTTCATGCAAATCGAAAGATATATAGGGACTTTGGTACACCATTTACCTTAAATCGGATGAAAATATATATGGGAGCTATATCCAAATCTGAACCGATTTTCACGAAACTTAACACACATCATTCTAGACCTAATTCATTACGCTGTACCAAATTTCGTGCAAATCGAAAGATATATAGGTACCGTTTACATAAAATCGGACGAAAATATATATGGGAGCTATATCTAAATCTCAACCGATTTTTCCCAATTTCAATAGGGTTCGTCCTTTGGCCAAATAAGTGAACTATGCCAAATTTCATCCAATTCGGATTATAAATGCGACCTGTGCAAACTTCGAAAAATCATCATAATCAGGAGGAAAATAATACAGAATTTCCCGGCTATGTATTCTGCGAAGTTACAGGTGATCGGTGGAATAACTTTTTCGTGGAATTCGTGGCATTCTTCTTATGCGTGAACCATCAGTAGGTTCGCTTTTATATGCCTTTTGGGCTGGGGCATACTCCATTCGCACAACATGGCCTGGCCACCGTAGTCGCTGCAACTCGATATAGCTCGTGGTTTATTCGACGCCGACGCAGGTCGGTCCAATATCTTTCGGATCATTTTTTCTCTCAAACACTCCATAAGCGGGCTCATTTGCTAGCGCACGAACCCATGCTTCTGATCTATACACCAGCACGGGTAGTATCAGCGTCTTGTAGAGTGTGAGTGTGGTATGGCGACAGGGGGCCTTGCTTCTAAACTACTTACTTAGACCATAGTAGCATCTGTTGGAAAACACTTTCCTTCTCCGAATTGCAAAACTGATGTCATTCTACATCGGAGCAGTCATTTTTAAGTTTCACAGAGGCCAGTTAAATTTATACTGCATAGGAATGTTAATTTAGCAGGAATGCCGAACGCCGACATGGCTTTAAACACCTCTGAACAGATAGGGCTATCGAATGCGGATTTATAGCCGACGAATATGTCGATGTGTTTCTCGTAGGTCTTTATCAGGATCTGGTGCATAGTGAAAATCTGGTCAATTGTGAATTTGCCAGGCTTGAAGCCGCATTGGTATGGTCCAATTGTGTCATATAGAACTTTATATGCGATGGGAAGGTTTCTTACACACACATTTTGTCTTATCTCCTTTTTTGTGGAGTTTTCTATTTGTTACCATCCTAATATTTTCACTGTAACTATATCAAGTACGAAGATTAGACATTTCGAGGCTACCACAAAAACGACCAACATTATGAAAATGATTAAATGCGGCAATTTGGTCCAAACTTTGCACATCGTAATATTTTAATGAAACCTAGGTCACATCCGAAAATTTGACCCATCAATCCGGCTCTTCTGATACTTCCCCCAATTTTTTTTTATTTCATATGAAGTAAAGTAAATTCCTCATTCAATGAGGATTGATTTTTATATAAGACCAAACATTTTTCCTATTTTTTATTTCTTATAAAAACCCCTAGTTATTAAAATTTGAAAAACTGTTTTTTTTTTTTATTTTTCTCTATGTTAGTTTTTCCGATACTCTGTCCACTGTTTTTTCTATAAAAGTTTCCATAGTCAATGATATCTGATGTTTTTACTCAAACTCCACAATTAAACCGTACACTATATCTTCCGCTAAAATTAACAATCATCATTATTATGTTTCATAATATCGAAATTATGTTCACCTCTAACCTTCGACCAAACAAACACCAAAGACATTATTGCCAAGCTAATAGTTTAATAATAATGCCATCATTAGAGGGTGTCAAAAATTACACATCTTTCTTAGTCATCATTTACTGGCACTGGCAATTATAAAAATATGTTTTTGGCAAATTTTTAAATTTAACTATTCAATGTTGAAATAAATTGTTATTAAATGTCATGAACTTTGTATTTTATAATTTTTTTTTTTTTTTTTTTTGTTTCGGTTTCATACCATGAAGTTCATCAAAAGCTCTACATGATTATTTACATTATACGTGGCTGAAAATTACAATGAGAACAAAAAAAATCAAAAACAATTGTCAGTCACTTTTGTTTTACGAACAATGTCTGTCCATTTGTCTAGTAGTCTGGGTAGATAATCACCAATACGTCGAATGGTGATGATGATCATCATCATCATCGTCATACATATAACCACCATTTAGACATCAGACATTGCATGACTTCATTGACGCTTCTGTGACGACCGCCAAGGTTAAGTTTACTGTACACACACACTTGACATTCTACGCAAATAATAATTGTAAAATAAAAAAAAATACAACACAAACGAATGGTTGAAAATTCTCAGATACAAATGATATGACCAAAAATAAAACAAAAAACGCACCATAGTAAAACACAAAAGTACGCCTCAGACAAAACAACTAAAAAAAAATAAAAAAAAATTTAAAATTAAAATTAAAAATTTTTATGTGGTCACTATTTTGACTGCTCATTGTTTAATTTGTATTACAATTGTTCTTTGCATTTGAATTGGCGGAAATTTTGTTTCTATTTTGAAAAATAAATACTTGTAATGAATCACGTGTAATCACAATAAAAGGTACAGAGCATTGTGTGGAAAGTGATACGAATTATTTCCATATTTTTGTGGGAGTTTTTATACCCAACACAACTATGATGTCAGGGTATTATAGCTTTAAGCAGCCCCAAGAGTTTGTTACGCCGTGAAATATTTGTCCTAGACCCACCTTTAAGAATACCGATCATATCACGTCATATCTCGACTAGCTGAGTCGATCTAGACATTTGTGTCCTTCCGTCCGTCTGTCCATTATAATTTGTAAACACGTTACAGGCCACAGTTATGGACCAAACTTCACGAAATTTTGCAAGTAAGATGGTTTCTATCCAAAGTTTTTGGTAAATACCGGTTAATATTTAGGGGATGAAATGGACATTGCGAAGTTTTACATGGAATGCCAAAGAATAAGTATGCCAGTTCTAATAAAAATCAGCCAATATTTTCCGGGTCAAATAGACCTTGACTTTTGTGTGAAAAATGACAAATTTTTATTATATGTCGTATATATTTACTCCTGAAGGGCATATAACCGAGAAGTTGATATTATATCGGAGAGGAGTGGTTGACCTTTAAATGTATACCAATTATATTGTCGTATGTACCCAGATGTAGGGGTTGCACTTATTATAAATTTAATTGTTTGTGGTTTTGAATCGATCTATAGGTCACAATTAAAAGCCGAAAATCCCAACACAACCCTCGATGAAGGGAATATGGATAAGAAATTAGAATGGATGTACTGAATATTAGTAATATTCGGAAAATATGTCAGTGTAAGGAAGATATGCTGTTGGCGTCTCTGTTCCCTCTGTTGGTGTGCAAATATCACGAAATATTGGTCAGGCTCGTAACAAACATCCGCAGAAAGTTAGATTTCCGTGGTAGTTGTAAAGGGTATAATAATTTGGTCGTTCCCGTCCGACTATAATGCTCCGCTCATTGTTTTTTTGCCGATTTCAAATTTGTTGTTTTTATAAAAATAACTATTTAATAGTGGGGAAAGTATGGCATTGTCCAACAAGGGGTAAGGCATAGAAGACTATAGTATCGGATCTCGCCACTGATCCTCATCAATTCCCTTAGTTTTTTTTTGTTGGAGATATTCTCCCCAGAAAAGCTTTTATATTCAAATATCTCTTGTAACAAAGCGAAGAACTTAGCTAACGAACAAAGTAAACTGCATGAGAATTTCACTGGTGCTTCACTTCGAGGTTAACAAGGCATTTGTAAACAAGACCATACTTTTTTGTAATTCAAGAACACTTTGCCTTATTCTTTAGATTATCCATCAATGTAATTTGGATCTCACCTATGCCGTCCTCTCAAGAATTTCTTTAGGTTTAGGATCACAAAATCCGAAGTCTTACACAAAATTTCGAGCATAAATAGGGACCTTATCACAAGATGTCAACCTTGATAATGCAAATTTGAATAAAATGTTTAATGTGGAAAGATCGAACAATATATCGTGGTGTTGCGGACAGTTCTCCACTACACATTTTTAAATATATATTTATTCATCCATTATTTTAATTATATTTACTATAACATATATAATTATATGTTCTCACCAACAACAAAAAATGTTACAATAACAATTGGTTTGTTTGTGTTTTTGCCGCCAGCTAAAAAACTATAATTAACACGCACGTTATAGTTGTTAATAATTATTAACGCCGTTGTTCGTTACAACATAAAACACTGCGGCAAATTTCATTGATGGAACACACAAAAATTGCGGCTCATTTAATGTTTCGTTTTTGTTTGTAGGCCACAAATTGGCAACGAGTTGATACAGCGCAGCGCAAGCAGACGATCATTCGTTACAGTTTCAACTTCACAAAAATATATCGAACCAAAAAAAAAAGGAAATACTTGGTCACGCCTCTCTGATGTGGTAATGAAATATAATATTATATGCTGGGCTTCTTTCCTTCTTCTTAGCAGACTTTTGTGATTTGTTTTTTCTTATGTTTTGGAAAATTAAAATAAAGCAAAATAATAACCAAATGTTGGCCTAAAAACCTATGCTAATAATAGCTGATTATAGAGAATTATAATTGAAAGAAAATACACATTGAAAATTGAAATAAGAGGAAATGAAAGCAATATAATAATAAATATGAAAAAAGAAGAATAATAAATCATGTTTTAATGTATGCAAATAGTTTTTGTTTATATTATTGTTAGAGTAGAACATGAAACACGTAACAACGTCGATATTTTCGGTTGGGCGGAAATTTGTAAGGAGGGCAATGGAGTCAGACGGTGCCGACCATATTTTACCCTACTCAAGTACCACAGAACATGTGGGTCCTAGTAATATTAAACCAATTTTTATACCCTACACAACTATGTTGTCAGAGTATTACAGCTTTACAGTCCCAAGAGTTTGTAACACGGCGAAATATTGGTCCTAGAGCCACCTTTATGTATACGGAGCGTCATATCTCGACTAGCTGAATCGATCTAGACAGGTGTGTCTGTCCATTATAATTTGTAAACACGATACAGGCCACATTGGTGGACCAATCCAAAAATTTCCAACCACGAAATTTTGCATGTAGTATAGATTCTGTCCAATGAACACCCCTATTTTGGTAAATTTCGGTTAATATTTAGAGGATAAAATGGACCAAAAACTTTAATTTTATCTGATTTTCTGGTCGCTCCAAACATCGCGAATTTTTACATGGAGAATGTGATCGAGCCAAATAATAAGCATGCCTGTTTTGATAAAGATCGGTCAAAATTTAGCGGGTCAAATAGTCCCTGACTTTTGTGTGAAAAATTACAAAATTTGTATTCTATACCCCTTAAAGGCATAGACCCGAAAAGTTGAGTGTATATCCAAGAGGAGTGATTGACCTTTAAATTAATACCGATTATATGACCGTATGTACTCGGATGAAGGAGTTACACTTAAACATTTACAGGTGCTTACGTATTCCAATATTATTTAGTAACCCATTACCACACTGCAGGGCGGAAATATATATTGTTAATCGCTTTAAAATGTTCCATGAGGTTCCAGTTATGGTCAATCAATCTATCTCTCTATCTATCTATTTATCTATCTATCTAATCATTCGGAGCATTTTTCTCTCCAAGAACTGCCTCATCTGATTGCGAAAGTAACCCTGGTTCTGATCCCTACATCCCAAAATGTGTGTTTGGTCTGGCGAGAGGTGGCCTTGTTTCTAAATTGCTTACTTAGACCATAGTACCATCTGTTGGCCAACATTATTCCTCTACTAATTTCAAAAGTCATTACCTTTATATATGGCGGTAGCAAGGTAAAAAAAATCGTTGACTACCTCGAAGCTGTAGTTCTCAAGTTACACAGTTGGTCCGAGTCTGCTGGACGTCTTGCACGTTGATACCATCAGCTTGGTTTCTCGCCATATATTACCAGAGCCACTATGGCAGACTCCTTCTCAATTTGTTCGACCCATTAGGACGATGTCGAGTGAAAATCTGTTTAATGGTGAATTTAGCTAAGTCGGAATTTCGGTCGGTCGCTAGGATGGTTCAATAATGTCATTGACAATTAGCTTCAGTCGTTCGGTCAGCACGCTGGATAGCACTTTATATGCGATAGGAAGGAGACTTTTTCCTCTATAGTTGGCACATATCGTCTTGTCTCCTTTTTTGTGCACCGGACACAGGATGCTGAGGTTCCAATCATTGGGCATGTATTCCTTCAGTCAAATTTTACTAATCAGCTACTGCATATTCCTGACCAGCATCTGACCATCGGTTTTGAATGGTTCGGCTGGTAATTCATCGGCACAGGCTGCTTTATAATTCTTCAGCCGATTAATTGCTATCATGACCTCATCTCCCTCACTATATAAAAAGTATATAAGGGTCAAATAAGAACGATTTTAGATTCGATCGGTGAAACTTTAACTGGGGCTATTTTATGCCGACATGTTTATTTTATCCTCTGAAGAAACGGGATATCAAATTCCAGATACCGAAGTTAGAAAATTCAGCATATACCATGACAATACCTAAATAGAGCGGGACCTTTATATGCGAAAACATGGACATATACAGAAAATGTTTTGGGAATATTTTTTTTACCCGCCAAGAATCGGAAATGCCCATTTGAAAAAAAACTCCGAAGGGCTTTCAATTATTTGAGAGTGTGGAGGTACTTTAAAAGGTGGCTTTGTCGGAAATAGATCTACAGTTAAATCGCTAATGACGACGATCAAGGGAGAAATTTATTGATATATGTGCTAGCCGTTATAATCGATATAAACTAAATATCATATGTTTTCTCTATGTCACACATGGATATTGACGATCAAGGACCGGCGAAGCGATATGAAATAAAAATCAAAAATTGTGTTTATTGTGCGCTACGTCATGACATACACTTACTTATACATTTTTCTGCTATGAAGCTTTTCGCCCTATTGAGGAACCCATTCCGATGAAAACACTACTAAAACTATCGAAATGCTATGAATTCTAAAACGACGATATTTTCAATACGAAATATCCGGGGAGTAGTTACAAGGGACATGAATAATTTCAAAGGTCTACTATGTTGTCTATCGGCTAAAACCTTAAAAATACCTATGATGGGGCCGTTCTAATAAATGAGACTGTACCTATATGTGGACCGATATATCCCAGCTTTAGTACCAAATATGATAAGAGCTTAGGCAGCCAATGTGTAAAAGTTCTGTCTTCTATAACGCAATTTCTATTGGAATATGGGTAAATCGCCATAGAAAATTATTCTTTTTTAAGAATAACGATACTTTGTAGGATCTCCGATGATTTTTAAGGTGTTACAAACGGAATGACAAATTTCTTTGATTTTATAACATAAGTCTTCTTAAGGTTTTTTTATCTCCGGCAATTATTTCCGTTCAATAATAATATCCTATCCATAAATTTTAAACTGGCCCAGCATCCTTGATTGGGCGCCATTTTATATATGATATGGAATTACCATTAATTACATACAAAGGCAACTATTTGGATATACATATACTTATTAATAAAAAAAATTACATAAAATATATGACTATACATATATTTCGCCTTGAACACGAAAAGAAAACAACTTTTCATTTCCTTTACAATGGACATGTTTCAATTACCAAGAAAGACAGAAAAAACCCGAAATACAAACATATCCATTAGCATGTTTCATATTTCCATTTTTTACAAATAATACAAAAATATTAATGGCCACATTAAAGAAAATTGCCATAGTTTCTAAATATTTATAAAAAAAATGAGACGGCCTACACAAAATATGACTATTTGAAAGCGAAAGTCCGGCATAAACAATAATAACAACAAAAACAACACTATATATGAAAAACAAAAACAAATATGGAACACAAAGTGAAAATCCCATAATACTCAGAATTTTATGTAAAAACAAACGAGCTGGTATGTAAATTACACCATATGTGAGTATTTATGCAAATCAATGAATGAATACATGAAGAATGACAGACCAGCCGAACATACACACACACGGCAAAATAAACGAAGCAGGAACAATAATACCCTCCTCCCGACCATACCACCACCCCTAGGCAAATAACAGAAGAAATTCCTTTGAAATAAAATGGGGGTATATTTTTTCCTCTCTCTGGCCTTCCAATACAATAGGCAGACCTATTAAATGGATGAGAAATGTTTACGCATAAATTGAAGGTGGTTTCGCTTTGTATGTAACTGTCAGTTAGTCATTGCACGGGACAATAACTAATTAGCAGGGTTAGAAATTACAATAAATTCATTTATTTTTCTCTTCTGTTTTGTATTGTGTATATTTTGCATATTTTATTTTTGGTGTTTTCTTTCTTTTGTTGTGGCATTACCAAACACATTTCGTTCTAGAGCAACGGAAATAAAACACCCCAAGAATATCGTTCAAATGTCGCCCTGAACATTCAAATACACCTGAGAAATAAAATTAATGCATTTGAAGATATTAATTGGCATACGCTTAAACAAATTACTGAAACGCAACAGAGCAACACGAAAGAGGAAAAGTAAATAAATAAAAAGAATGGAGAAATTGAGTAGAAAAAGACGTTAGGTTCGGCTGGGTTGAATTTTTATATAAACGGCAACTACAGAAAGGAACTAAACAGAAACTTTTTTGGATGTCAATGTTTCATTTTTGAGTTGTGTGGCTCCAACAGTTTGTAACGCCGCGAAGCATTGGTCCTAGACCCACCCCTTTAGTATATCGATCGAAAAGCAGAGTCGATTTAAACTTGTCCAAAGAAGATCCCTATTGTTTTTGGTAATGATCCGTAAATATCAGGTTGGGGAAAAAGAAATCCGTTATTTTTTCCGCAGATGGCTGTACTAATAGATTTATCGTAAAGTATCGATGAAACAACAAATTAAACAAGTGAAAACGCGTTACGTTCGGCCGGGCCGAACTTTGGATACCCTCCACCATAGATATACTGACAGGTACTAGAAATGAAAATATAGGGCACATACCAAAAAGTAAACCTATACCGACATTTCTAAAAACAGATTATGTAAACCATAATGTTAACCATAATACAAATTTCAGAATTTTTTAATGGATAATTGTACCCTCAGCCTAATGGCTAATGAGGGTGTATACACTTGAACACGGTGAAAATGTGCCTCATCGAAATACTGCAAATTAAGAGATACCGTTATATGGGGGCTACCAGAAAAAGTGGACCTACATTTATAATTTTTTGTGGAGACATTAAGTACCAAATAAGAACCCAACGTTGCAAATTTCAGCGAATTCGGTTGAAAAACGCGCTCAAGAACCCCAAAATACCGAAAATTGGAGGGTACCCTTATATGGGGGCTATCGGAAAAATTGACCTATATTCATAATTTTTTGTGGAGATATTTAGAACCTATTAAGAACTCAAAATAAATTACAACTAATTCGGCGGGAAAATACGATCAAAACCCCCAAAATACTGAAAATTAGGTGTACCGTTATATGGGGGCTACCAGAAAAAGTGGACCTATATTTATAATTTTTTGTGGTGAAATTTGGTATCCAAAAAGAACACATTTTACCAAGTTTCACGAACATGCTTAGATCGTCATAGAATTTTACGCTGATCAAGAATATATATACTTTATAGGGTCGGAAATGATTATTTCGATGCCCTCCATACTATGGTGGAGGGTATAAAAATATATTTTGCTGTTTGCTTTTTCCCCAACCTAATATTTAGGGGACCAATGAACCAACCACTTTATTTTAGCAGGTTAAACGGACGGAGATTGTGAAAAATATATTTGAAGAATATAAACCGGATAAGTTGACAGGATATTCAAGATGAGGGGTTGACCTTGAAATTGAAACCAATTACGTATATATATCCACCTAGTCTGATATTGTTTGGTGTTAACATTACGACACTACAGGGCTGAAAGGTCGCGATGATCGCTTTGAAATTTTACATGAAGTTCAGGTTATGGTCAAACACGGCATCTTAAGTTTTCGGTGATGATAATAAGCTATTTAGGGGATGAAATAGACCGAAATATTTATTTTTGCCTGGTTTGTCCGGTAGTCACTTAGAGGTTACAATAATAAGCCGAACATCACAAATATTTCACGGGGAAGGGGACCTGGCCAAATAGAATGGCTGTTAATACTGAGCGGTACGTATTTAGCGGATCAAAGGAACAAGACACAATTTGAATCTTATGGGGTTCACTCTGAGAAAACATGACTCGAAAGGGTACAACTATCGCTAAATATTTCCCAGGCTCGGAATATAGATCCGCAGAATTGTAGAGCTCAGTGGTAGTTGTGTAGGGTATCATATCATCGGCACCGTCCGACTATATTGTTCCGCTCCCTGATAGTAAATAAGTTTTTTTTTTTATACTCCAGGAATTATAGGCACTTAGTAATACCGAAGATGGGTCGGGACCTTCATTTGGGACTATATTCAAATTTGGCCAATATACTTATTTTTCCCCAAAAAATTGTTTTACCCTATCCCGGCATGCCAAATTACAGCCTTTACAGTGGGAATATGAGACTATGGACTCTATGTCAAAACACAGGCCTATATTGATAATTTCCTGTATGTGAATGCCAGCCTTCAAGAAATGGTTTGGTGCTAAAATCCGGTTAAAGCCTTTAAAATATTGAAAAATTGGTTGGGACCGTTATATGCGAGTTATAACAAAATTTAAACCGATATAGATGATTTGTGGTAGGAGAATTGCAAAATTTCATATTTAGACAAGTTTCATATTTAGACATTGCACCCATATAGAGGTTCTGTCCCCAGATCGGTATTTTGACGCACTTTCCAACTGTTTCTGACGGACCATCTCTGCTAAGGAACCAACCAAATGACTCAAAATTTTTATTGAAGCTTTCAAATATGTGTATGTTAAATATTGAATATTTATCCCCTTAATACACGCACAATATGTTCGCATATTTAATTTGTTTGTGCAACAGAAAAATATATTTTCCCCAAGGGGAAAACTTTAGCAATTGTCACCTCATATAGTGGCCGTGACCCTTATAAAGGTTGTGAAGACACATGAACGTAAACTGGCATAAGAATAAATATTTGTATATTTGAACATGAAAACGACAACAACAACAATAAACAATTGTTGGAATAACAACTTAAAAGTTTACTTAACAATAAAAATTTCCACGAAAAATTGCATGAACGCAAAACTTCCTGTGCAATTAAACAGACAACCAAACAGCCAGCCAGGCAGCCGGTAACCTGGATAGCTATGGCAGATTGTCATACAAAGAAATAAACACCCAAAAACAAGAAAGAAAACTAAACCCAACACCAGGGGGCAGGGAGAGAGAGAGATATATAGTAAGACAGACAAATGAATTCATGATTTGCAGTTAAACTAAGGGGAAGGAAGTCTTTTTGTGTTGCTTCCTAACAAAGGCTCGTTTTTGGTGGTGCCACCTCAATAACAACAGACAACCAGACGGCCTGTTGTGTATCACTCATTATAAAGCATAAACTTTGGGATTTTATTATCATAATGTTGTTGGTGTGTGAGTGTGTGTGGTGTGTTGTCTGTTATTGGCAAAGATAGTGAAGTATTAAAAGGAAGCATGTGCTTTATTGTGTTGCACCATTCAAATAAATAAATCCCCAAACGCACACACCAACCAAGAGGAGAACACAAAACTCCATTCAAATACACTCTTTACTACAAACACCCATTCACCCGCACGAAACGTGCAACGTGCTACACCATCATGCACACGCAATTCGGGGTTTTTTGTTTCTTCTTCTTCGTTTTTTTTTTTGTAAGATATAACAAAACTTTCGTGCCATAAACACAAAGTGTTTCTTTTATTCGTTTAATATTTCATCGGGTTTTGTTTTGTTGCAGTTTACATGTGGCAAAGGTGTTGTAATGTCTGCTAACCATGTCACTTTTTTAAAGGAGGGTGGTTGGAAAGTTTTTTGTTGCAGAAATTGAAGAAATATTTTTTTATCAATTGGTAATTATTTCCCAATAGATTTTAGGTTCATTGATGGTGGGAAAAAAGACTGGGGCAGTATAATAAACCCCAAGCGGAGTTTGGTATCATTCTAGTAATATAAACTATTACGAGGGCTACTATATATATTTCGAATTTAGTTGGAGGGTATATTCAGTTTGCCTTTTTTAAACCTCCAAATATTGATTGAAGACCCAATGACCTCATTAGAGTAAAATTCTATTTCGATTTAGTCATGTTTGTTTATCTTTTTATATCGCCATACCATCGAAAAGAGAATACTGCTCATTTTCGGTATTTTAGGGGTTCTAAAGGTTTTAAGCGTCTTTTATTTTCTTTTTTTTTTTTGAGAACTATGTCGTTTCCCGATTATTTTATTTACATTTTCCGAACGAGGTCTCTTGGAGGTTTTTAAAATCGTTTCAGAAGTTGTCCAATATATATCCATGTCTTGATATCTTGAAGGGTTCTCAATATAAATCCATATCTTGATATATTACTCACATAGATTACGTTCGATTTTAGGTGTTCCATATAGATTCCATATGGGCATTCAGGGCATTTAGAAAATAAAAAAACATGTTTTCTTAACTTTTTTTTAAATAGGTCTATGTCTTAACATATCCTTTATACAAAGTCCCCACCCCATTAAAGGCATTATTATGGTTATGTTTGAATTTTGTTAACGATATGGCTATAGAATGGAATTCCGGGCTTTTAGAGGCGGGACAAAATATTTTCGGAAATTGTTCAATATATGTTTATGTCTTGATATATCCCCAATGTAAATTCCGAACGATTATAGGTATTCTCAATGTCATATTTACATTTTTACAAACGTCTTGACTATAATATGACATTCCGTCCTCTTGGAGGTTGGAAAACATTTTTTTTTTCGAAAATTTGTCAATATAAATCCATGGATGGATGGCCGTGTTTACAGTTTCTAATGATGTGCCTGTAATATGGCATTCTGACCAACATATTTTCGGTAATTTTCAATATAGGTCCACATTATATCTATTTAATGATCCCGCCAAATTTTAGGTAGTTTGGTAGACTTAGGTCCATTTTCCAATCGATATGGTTGTTCTTGGTGGATCTCGGTGTGTGAAGAACTTCTTCGCAAAAAAAGTTTTAAGCTGGTTCATATTTTTACATATACCCCATATGGCGGCCCCCAAATTTGACTGTAATTTAAAGGTTTTTGCTGCGTATTCCAACCGAAATGACTGCAATTTGACAATCCGGGTTAATGATGGATGAAAAATGTCTTCGCAGAAAATGGCCTGATTTCAATCTTTTCTTCTTCCCAGAAAAAGATTAATATAAGTACATGTCATATTCTCCAACAGAAATGACTGTAATAGTAAATTTTGGCATGACAGCCTTATAATTTCCGCACAATTTTCGGTATTTTTCAACCGAATTGGCTGTAGTTCGACATTCCATGTTCATGGTGTGTAACATTTTAATATAGGTTCATATCTAGCCCAGAAATAGAAGTAAATCACTATTTTACTATTTTTACCACTTCCAAGTTATGATGTGGTATAGATATTTTTAAACTTGGATATGATGATGAAGAAGCACTGGATGTTTAATACGGATATATTAATATCGGTTATACCTATACCGCATATTTATACCCTTCATCACACTGTGGTACAGGGTGTTATGTCTTTGTGCATATGTTTTTAAAAGGCAAAAGGAAACGAGATACACACATGGTTCCTTTTGAGAATATGCATAGAATCACTTTCTGAGTCGATTTACGCATGTCCGTCTGTTCGTCCGCCCGTCCGTGTATTTTTTGTGAACAAAGTACAGATCGCATTTATGATCCGATTTGGATGATATTTGGCACAGGTCACTTATTTGGCCCAAGGACGAACCCTATTGAAATTGGGGAAAATCGGTCCAGATTTAGATATATCTCCCATATATATTTTTGTCCGATTTAAAGTAAATGGTGCACAAAAGTCCCTATATATCTTTCGCTTTGCACGAAATTTGGCACAGCGTAATCAATTAGGTCTAGTATGATGTGTGTTAAAATTCGGTTCAGATTTAGATATAGCTTGTATATATAACCAAATGAAAAATTTAGTATCGGTTGCAGAATGACATGTTTATGGATCCAATTTCATTTGACTGGTCCTGTTGAATATACCCAAAGTGGTGAAGGTTATCATATAGTCGGTCCCGTCCGACTTTACTACTTTCTTTACCGGTTTACAAATAATATTTTTCTCAGCATTGTAGTTTTTTGTTACCATTAAAAAATCTTGAATCTACCCACGTTTACATTCTTGTACCATTGCCGATAATGAGAATAATAATAATGAGGATTATGATGATTTGCTTGTTTTCGTGTATTAAGCGATTATAAGTTTTGTATTTGTGTCGTCATGCTTTCAGCTGTATTGTTTATCCAACCGACAGACGAGCAAACAAACAAACAATAAAGAAAGCTGTAATGTATATACAGCAGAGGATGAGAGAGAAAGAAGTTTGCCTGTCTGCCAGCCATAAATGCAATTGTGGTACTTGGGAGTGATAAAGTAGCACTTCCCCTTTCAAAAAATAACAACAAAAAAAAAATAAGAAAGAGAATGCAAGTGTTAAAAAAGTGTGCGGTTTGCGATTGTTAAAGATAATTTCCATACCGTCGTACCGGTAAACCAAAGGACGGCCACAATTGCCGAAATTGTGACAGGGCTTTAAAAATATATTCCACCTACCTTAACCATCGACCTATTTACAGGGCTATTGGTTGTAACAACATCATCAAGATAAGATCGGTCGATTAATGCAATACCTTTTTTTTGCCCGATAAATAAACGTGTTTCCCAAAATATGTTCATATACGTTACAATTCCACCCACAAAAATAAACGCATTCAAAATTGCTTTACCTTTCTTTGTATTTCATTTTCGTTTTTACTTTAAATGTTGGGGTTTTAATTTTACTGCGGCGTTGTTTTGTTTACATATCAGAGGTGGGTAACAAAAAGCCCATAAACACCTTGGAAGCAATAGTAATGGTGGTATTGTTGGCTGGGTGGGTAGGTGGCTGGCAAACTGATAGTGCTGGTGGTGGTGTACATTTAATTCATGATGGTGGTTTCGATTTTTTTTTTTTTTTTTTTTTTTTTTTTTTTTGTGGTGTTACAAAACAATTTTTGTTTATCTCTATGTGTGTGCGTGTTTCTTCTTACCAATTAATTTGATTTTTTTTCCTATATTGTTTTTCGTTGTTGTTGCAACAAATGGAGCATTTTCAATTAACAACCAAGAAACTACATGGCACAGGGAATTAAAATCAAAAATAGTGACTTTTGGAACACATTTTTCAAAGGTAACTAAATTAAACCATTAAAATCGTTAAATACGGCTGAAGTTTGTATATCTCCCACCATAAGGTTCGTATTCAAATTACATCAAATCTATCGGGAGCATTGTATGAACATACACTGTAAATTTACTACCCAGAGAATTTTTAAGCAGATTTCATATAGCTATTGTGTTTAGAAAATGCAACAAAATGAGATAGAGTTCGATTTATGGAGCTATTCAAAACATGGGCCAATATTAATTATTTTTAACGAAAGTCTATTTTACTCACCAACAATACAGAGTGCCAAATTATATACACTTTGGGTGGTAGATGCGCCTAATATTATAAAAAACCCTAAATGAGGCCAGGTCTTTATACAGGGGAAATCTCTATACATGGACCTATATGGAAATGTTTCCCTAAAAATGTTTTACCCTCCAAGTACCCTTATGTGACACACACTTTAATTTATCTACCCGCTTACATATAGTAAATCTGATTGGATAAAATTGTCTTGGGCCTTCAACGATAAATGATTAAATCATTTGAAAAATCCCGTTTTCAAACACCTCTCAACTATAAATATATATTTTTTTTATAAATACCTCTTTTAACCACTGTTCCCAGTTAAACTAAACCACGAAGAAGACAAACTGTTACCATTAAACATAAAATTAGTTCCATTTTTTTTTTCTTCCTCTCTTTCGCTCTTTTTCATTCTCTCCATGCTAGTAGAAAACGTGATGAATGACAAAACCCACACGATTTTTCAACATTAAAGCACAATTGTCCTGAACGTATGTAACTGCACTAAATCGTGGAAAACACACTAAACCAAGCAACGAAGCGACCAACAAACCTATTCACAGATGGAAGGGGTTAATGATATTTTAATGAGACCATTTCGTCAAGAGTCTGATTATATTTATGGAGCTCCCACCTAACATGTTGTGTGGTGCATTTACTAAATTGACACCCAAAAGTTAGAATATGGTTATTTATAACATGAATCTGTTGCTGTTATTCCTGACATAGTTACTTATTGCTAGAGAGAGATTTATAGTGAAAAAAAAATTATAGAAAGAGACTTATGTCAGAACTTAAACTCTTAGTGCTTTAAAAACAGGATCATATATGAACGAGCTTCAATAACATATCAGGATGTATCAGCTATGATTAAAAACGTAACCCAGATTTCGTTCAAAAAATGTATGTCTCTGAGTCTGCCTTCCATACTCAGATTCAACTCGAAGTATTTTTTTTTTTTTAATCATAGTATATTGGTGTTAGAAAGATTCCGATTCTCTATTTCAATGATTTTTAAGCGTTTGACATACGATCATGTGTTGTGTTGTTTACATTGACTTTAAAAATGAATTGACCAGTACCGGAGCATAGTAGAGTCGGAAGAAGCTGACCCTACACTACTTTGTGTGGACTGGGCAAAATTTTGCGATATATACACCATCTTCAGGGAAATAACACTACCCATCAATATCATAATATATAAACCCCTGTAAACATTTTTTAATTTTTCAAACAAAAACTCTAAATCTAAGTACAGTTTTGACCCACCATGATTATATATATATATATATATATATTAACTTCAGTACGTTGTGCAAAAGTACGTTTGTGTCAATCAGTCTACCTTTGGGTCTTTGGTGAACCATTTACTTAAAATCGGACGAAACTATATATGGCTGCTATATCTAAATCTGAACCGATTCTTATTATACTTAGCACACGGTACACTATACTAAATTCAGTACATTGTGCAAAAGTTTGTAGCAAACGGCCCACCTTTTGGCTCCAAGGTGCGCCTTTTACTTAAAATCTGACGAAACAATATATAGGAGCTATATCTAAATCTAAACCAATTTCAACCCACCTTGACGAAGCATTTATATCCAACTGTGCAAAATTTGTGTCAATTATGTGTAAAATCGGACGAAAATATACTTGTAGAAGCTATATCAAAATCTGAACTACCAAATTTTGTGGCAATCAGACAAACTTTGGGTCTTTAGTGCACACTTTACATACACTCGGCTATATCTAAACCAGAACCGATTTTCACGAAACTTAACACACACAATTCTAGACCCAATTCATTACGCTATACCAAATTTCATGCAAATCGAAAGATATATAGGGTGGACCACTTACAATAAATCGGACGAAAATATATATGGGAGCTATATCAAAATCTTGACCGATTTTCAGGAAACTTAACACACATCATTCTAGACCTAATTCATTACGCTGTGCCAAATTTTGTGCAATTCGAAAGGTATATGGGGACTTTGGTACACCATTTACATTAAATCGGACGAAAATATATATGCGAGCTATATCAAAATCTGAACCAATTTTCACGAAACTTAACACACATCATTCTAGACCTAATTCAGTACACTATACCAAATTTCGTACAAATCGAAAGATATATAGGGTGGACCACTTACAATAAATCGGACGAAAATATATATGGGAGCTATATCAAAATCTTGACCGATTTTCAGGAAACTTAACACACATCATTCTAGACCTAATTCATTACGCTGTGCCAAATTTTGTGCAAATCGAAAGGTATATGGGGACTTTGGTACACCATTTTCTTTAAATCGGACGAAAATATATATGGGAGCTATATCTAAATCTGGACCGATTTTCAGGATACTTAACACATATCTTTCTGGACCCAATTCAGTATGCTGTCCCAAATTTCGTGCAAATCGAAAGATATATAGGGACTTTGGTACTCCATTTCCATTAAATCGGACGAAAATATATATGGGAGCTATATCTAAATATGGACCGATTTTCCCCAATTTCAATAGGGTTCGTCCTTGGGCCAAATAAGTGAGCTGTGCCAAATTTCATCCAAATCGGATAATAAATGCGACCTGTACTTTGTTTACAATTTAACATGAACTACGTGTCTATCTCGTTTCCGTTTGCCTGTTACAAACATATGCACAAAGACATAATACCCTGTACCACAGTGTGGTGAAGGGTATAAAAATTAGATTAAATTAGACCTATATATGAGGGCTATGTAAAAAATTTATCTATATCTGTTTATACCCTCGATAATCTCAGAATGATGCTAATGCTTTGACACATGTGACTAAAACCTATTCTTATATGGGGGTTGGACCAAAATATAAACCGATATTAATAATGTTCTGCAAAGATGTAGTTCGCCCTTCCCGAAATGGACAACCGTTTTTTACAAAACCTTGATTATATCCAGCCTATTGTTCCACTCCTTCAGGCTACTCCACTGATGGTCTAGAACTTTAAAAATTTTAAATCTAGATAGATTCCGAAAATGGGTCCAATAGATCCTCTTTATACTTTCAAATCCCATGTACTACTAAAATGTTGCGAAAGCCTGATGGGATCAATAAATTTCAAAAGTTGACCGCTTAACTTCATACCATTATATGAGTCAAATTGGTTCACACTGGAGTGGCCTGCGGCGAATGGGTAAATACCTTCATATATATTGTAATACGTAACTAAAAACAGTGTATGATTTTCTAAACTAGTGTTAAAATTTTAAATATATGTAGTTATCAAATTTGTAATGAGTCGAATTGGCTCACTCCGTAAATCTAGTGTAAACCAACGTATTGACCGGGATTGCATCTGCTTACTAATTCGTCTTCCCAAAACTGAATGCATCGACAAAAGATGTATTCAGATGTGTCCAATGCTACGATTGCGGATATATATGAAAAATAGAAACAGGATTGTTTGTGTATGCAAAAACACAAAGACGTTTGAGGATAAGAAAAACTTCGACATACGTGTGGATGTATTAAAGCTGGGGGTTTATTTTGAAGGGGACAAGTTATTGATGAATAAGTGATGAGACCATAATGGTCCTTTTTTGGTCTGATCATCGTATCTACTTCATGAATTATGTGTATATTTTTTTAATAATTTATTATATTCCGTTAAAATAATTAAATTTTCTATTTTTTCTCTTTACAGGTAATAACCGCTACAACTTAAATATATTTTTAACTATTAGCAGAATTTATCAAATTATTGATACTGGTATGCCTAAGTATTTATATTTACGTATGTGTGCATAATTTTATTTCAAATATGTTAAAATAACGTAAGGCCTGTCTAGAAAATTAGCTGAAACATCCTTCATAGTAATATTAAAAATTACTTACCGAATATTAATGCCATAAACTGCAAAAATGAAGACATAATTCTGCATTCGAAAATATCTAAAAGGTATTAACTCATAATTAATTCTCACGTCGTGAAGGATATTAAAATCCGACAAAGATTTATTGCCATTTGATTTTCCCACAAGCGCACATATTTATTGCAAAATAGGGAGGGTGACACTAAAAGTATACACTCTTTGACATCAACACCAAGTTCACAACATAGTTGGAAAATATTATCCTAACAACCGTCATCACAAAAATTCCAAATATTTCCCACAGAGTTGCTGACTCCTCTTTTTCGTGCAAAATCATGTTTTCCATAATTAAACAGTTGGCATTTAACATCAAAAAATGTTAATATTCGTATGGAAATATTGCACACGTGCAGTGGGTGTTTGCATTTGTGTTTACGCTAGTTTGTGTGTGTGTATTTCGGTGCGTTTTACGTTTGGGTCAAACAAGTGTGACACTGTTTGACTGTTTGTCTGTCTCACTGGTTATATGGTATTTAAAAATAAACATTGTTTGGTCCCCAAGGAATATTTAAACAAGGCATGACATTTCCTTTAAATATTTATTTGGGACAGATGGTTTTCATTACCAGTTACAGCAACAACAAGAATAATGGAATACAAGTCAACTAAAATATGTTGGGTGTTAAGGAAATAATGTTGTTGGAAAGGGAAATATGACAAGCACATGTATGGCAGCATATCATCAACAAAACTATATGTCTTTAAATGTCCCGCTTGGAATGGGGAACTAAGTGAAACGATGACGAAGAGAAAATATAAAATTTAAGAAGATAATTTTTACAATTTCATTGACTGGAAGTCTGGACAAATAACACAAAATCCGAACAATATAAATTCGGAACAAGTAGAAACGAGCTTAAATTCAGCTCTCCAGAATGATGTAGATATTCCAAATACTTAAAATCGATCTCAATTCTTATATGGAGGCGAGTTGTTAGTCCCGAGGGAGTTGTTAGCCCGAGGAAGTTGTTAATCTCCTACCGGGCGCGTCCCCAGTTGGCGGATAGGGGGAAGGTGGATGATCATACTTATCTATTACAACCAGTGTATGATGTAAGTAATCGATTTTAGATATTTGGAATAACGACCAGATTCTGGAGTGCCGAATTTAAGCACGATTCTACCCAATGAAAATAAAAAATATCAAAATATATCTAATTCCGTTGAAAAACCTGCCCAAAATACCGAATAATGGGGAGTACCGTTTATCAGGCTATCCAGAAACTTAAGCCAAACCAGAAACTTAAACCAAAAGTAATAAATTCCAACCAAATTAATTTGAGAATCTTCAATTTCTTAAAATACTAAAATTTGGGAAATAATGGTAACCCTTTACCACCCGCCTTTAAAATTAGATCCATGTTGACAATCTGTGATAAAAAAATATGTTCTACCCAACCAACACACAAAATATCAATTTCGGTTTTTATAGAGAAGCTGCAGAAAGTCTTTTATCCAGAGAACAGCTGCAGAAGCTCTTCGGATGGTAGCTATGCTGAAGAAGGTCTTCTGCCTACAAAAGTCCTGAAAAGGGCCTTCTGCCTACAGAAGTTTTGAAAAAGGCCTTCTGCCTACGGAAGAGCTGAAGTAGGTCTTCTGCCTGCAAAAGACTAAAAAAGGCATTCTATCCATAGAGAGGCGAAGGTCTTTAGAAGAGCTGAATAAGGTCATCTATCCATAGAAGAGCTGAAGAAGGTCTTCTATTTATAGAAGAGCTGAAGAAGGTATTCTGTTTATAGAAGAGCTGAAGAAGGTCTTCTGTCTATAGAAGAGCTGAAGAAGGTCTTCTTTTTATAGAAGAGCTGAAGAAGGTCTTCTATTTATAGAGGAGCTGAAGGAGGTCTTCTGTCTAAAGAAGAGCTGAAGATTTTCTTCTGCCTATAGAAGAGCTGAAGATTTTCTTTTGTCTATATAAAAGCTGAACATGGTATGCCTACAGAAGAGCTGAGGAAGGTCTTCTGCCTACAAAAGTTTTGAAAAAGGCCTTCTGCCTACGGAAGAGCTGAAGGAGGTCTTCTGCCTGCAAAAGACTAAAAAAGGCATTCTGTACATAGAGAGGCGAAGGTCTTCTGTCTGTAGAAAAGCAGAAGAAGGTCTTCTGTGTATAGAAGAGCTGAATAAGGTCATCTATCCATAGAAGAGTTGAAGAAGGTCTTCTATTTATAGAAGAGCTGAAGAAGGTCTTCTATCTATAGAAGAGCTGAAGAAGGTCTTCTATTTATAGAAGAGCTGAAGGAGGTCTTCTGTCTAAAGAAGAGCTGAAGATTTTCTTCTGCCTATAGAAGAGCTGAAGATTTTCTTTTGTCTATATAAAAGCTGAACATGGTCTGCCTACAGAAGAGCTGAAGAAGGTCTTCAGCCTATAGAAGAGCCGAAGAAGGTCTTCTGTATATAGAATAGAAGATCTGAAATAGGTCTTTTGTAAACCGAAGAGCTGAAGAAGGTCTTCTGTCTTTAAATGAGCTGCAGAAGGTGTGCTATCTATAAAATATCTGCAAAAGGTCTGCTATCTGAAGAAGCTGAAGAATGTCTTCTGCTTATAGAAGAGCTGAAAGAGTTCTTCTGTCTGTAGAAGAGCTGAATTTCCTGCCTATAGAATAGCTAAAGAAGGTATTCTGTCTATAGAATAGCTGAAGAAGATTATCCGTCTATAGAAGTGCTGTCTACAAAGGATCTTAAAAAAGTCCTTCCATCCATCAATAGAAGCCTGGAAAGAGTCTCTTCTATATGTCAAATATATATCTTCTTCCCTGCATCCCATATTCTTCAGTGTAAATTTCAACTAATTATAACTACAACTAGTACCCTGTTTCCATAGACCACTTTTGCAATATTTGCTGTCGAAAACAAAGGCATCCATTTATGCCTAAACTCAACAATGTATGGCACGTCATTTATGGTTTTAATGTCAAGTTGAAATTGAACGGAAAATAAGTGTTAATGATCATGATATTGGCAACTGTTACACAAGCGAGAAGTACTGGGTAAGAAGTAGAGGTGGAGGTTAGGCCCAGACCTTTCAGTCAGTTAGTGATCTCCACACAGATCAACAATATTGACGCCCACTGTATTTTACAAAATTTCGAAAAAAGAATCAACTTATCAGCGTTCTTGATAATTAATCATTATGTTTGGTTAAGCTCAACGAACGAAAGTATGCGTGGTCTCCCCTTAAAAATTCTCTATCTCCAGCATGACAGCTTCAATTTGGTTTCGACAGCTTTGTATGTTTATGTGTGGCAAAGAAGTTGGATAATTTTGCCGGTTTATGTTTTACATTTTGTTTGGTTATTGAACATTTTAATCTGTTTCTTTTTTTAGTTCATTATGAAGCCGGTTTTATTGGATTTTTTTTTTTTTTTTTTTTTTGCTTTGTAATTTTCAAGCTATATTTTTGACAACGTAATAATGTTGTTATTTTTTTAATGATTTATTCTTTCAATGTTATCTCATAAATTATGGAGTTTGGCTTTTACACGTTCTATGAGTGATACCTCATCTTCATCCTCAGCAACAAAAAAATATATATATATATAGGTAGTATTAATAGCTGATGCCATGATTGATTTCATAGAAGCTATCGTTATAGATTTTGCTTAGTTATCTAGACATTATGTTTCTTTTTTTGGGTGTATATCATAAGTTAGCCAAAGGCAGTGTCTAGGCCGCAATACTCGTAGGCATTATTGAAATATAAAACTTCGATGGGGAGTGATGGTCTTAATGAAATTGTTACTAATTCTAAAATGATGCGGTAAATTTTGTTTTTAGATTAAATGAAACGCCCTTTGGAGAATATTCATTAAATTGGTATGAAAGTGATTTTAGTGGTATTTAGGTTAAAATGAGTCGGTTGTAATGTAATGTAGTCTGGGAAAATGTGTAAAAATTTTCGAAAAGAAATTCCGTTAAACAATCATTAAATATTTTTTATGAGTTCAGCGATTAACAACTAATTATAGATAATACATTTATTGAAGAATGTGTAAAATACTTAAAATTAGTTTACATTCAGATCTGGACATATTTTTATTCTTTGACGGCGACCCCACTATTCAAAACTTCTTCACATCTTCTATGGATAGAAGCTTTAACTCAGCTCTTCTAAGTACTGAGGTCTTTAAAAGGTCTTCTTTTTGGAAATAATACCTTTTAGATACCTTCTATGTAGAAGTTTTCTGAAGGTCCTTTTAAGGGCAAAAGACCGTATAAACCCCGATTGTGGAAAAATTATATTTTTCGATCGACAGAAGACCCTTCAAAAGGCTTTCTGAAGCTCCCGATCGGTAGAAGACATTCTAAAGATGTATAGACATAATACCTTGTTAAATTCTTCAATAGCTGGAGGTATTTTTCTTCCTGTGGAAGAGCTTCAGGTATCCCTCTTTCTATGGAAGAGCTGCAGATATTGTATTTCCTATAGAAGAGTAGTATGTATTATTCTTCCTGTGGAAGAACTGCAGGTATTCTTCATCCTATAACTGGAGGTATTATTCTTCCTATAGGAGAGCTGCAGATATTCTTCTTCCTATGGAAGAGCTGGAGGTATTACCCTTCCTGTAAAAGAGCTGCTTCCTACAGGGGAGCTGCAGGTTTTCATCCTCATAGGAGATCTTTCACAAATATCATCTTCGGCTATTCTATGGCTGCAGATATTCTTCTTCCTATGGAAGAGCTGGAGGTATTCTCCTTCCTGTAAAAGAGCTGCTTCCTACAGGGGAGCTGCAGGTATTCATCCTCATAGGAGAGCTTTCATAAATATCATCTTCGGCTATTCTATGGCTAAAATACCTTATCCAGGACTTCTATTTATTTTAGGTATTTTCATTTCTAACCGAAGCTGGAAGGTACACAAAGTTTGGCCAGGTCGAATTTTCAAAACCTCTTCTTAGGTGGGCAAACAATAACAAACGTATATTACCTTATTTAATTTGTTTATAATGCAAATATATAATTTAATTTAAACAATAAGAATCATTTTAATATCAAAATAAAATTCCAAACCCTCCAATGTCTTCAAAAAAACATATGGGCAATTAATTTATCTTCTAACAAAATACAAAACCTCCACAGGGCGTCAAAATCTTAGTAACGTGTCACTTGAAACATGAAGGTGTTTTTAAAAACAAAAACCCATCACTTTTTAAAACTCGCTCACAGCATGAGTCGCCCGTGACATAAACATTAATTTAGAATCACAGGGAATACATTTATGATGTCAGGCCGATTTCAACAAACCACAAAACAATTAAATTGGTGACTGAAATCTGAGTTCGGTGTTTTTGTGTTTTTTTTCTTGGTTCCTTTTTTATTGGAAAATACACCCACTGCCAAGATTTTTGGAACATTTATGACAATGACTTCAAGTGGTAGTTTGTATTTCGCCTTTTTTTCATAACACGAAGGCAAGACAAATCGGAAACGTTTCTTGTGTTCTTTTAATTTTTTGTTTGTGTCGTTTCCATTACGATTTAGTCAAGTGTTGCTATTGTTGTTGACGGTCTTGAGTTTAAATCACGCATTAAAACGTCAGAATATAAACATTGAAATGAATTGAGGAAAAAATAACAATAAATATTAAGCCGGTAGTTGTTGTTGTATTATTAAATTACCCAACATACAATTTGCAGGTTAGACGGGAAGAAATTTGAACAACAAAAAAAAAATAAGAACAAAATCTTATTTGGAAGGGCCTAAGAAACCGAAGACGGTAACATAAGAAAATATAAACGGGCATCCATCCGTTCACTTACACCGGCTGCCAGTCAGCCACTTGAAGTCAATCAAACACACACACACACATACCAGATTTCCACATGTGTTGCTCTTGTTCCGGCAGCACGTGGGCTGTTGTTCTTGTAACTTTTTTATTTGGAATTGTTTTCTTCTTTTATCATTTCAATTTGTCAGAAATGTGCAGAAAGAATTATTTCAAGTTGAATAACAATGTATTTGGTATGGATACAGTATCTGAAAGAAGAAACGAAGGTTGGCGAGAGGAATACAATAAAAAAAATTGTATAGAACCCAGAAAAACCTTTAAAGGTCTTCTATATTATATATTTCCGAAGATTAAATGGCTTCTGATGAAAATATATTGACACAAGTCCCGCTATAGATTCGCTATACACGGAACTGCTTCAGACTATAAACAGACTATAAAATTAAAGCATTCTAAAGGTCTTCCATGGTTAAGAGGTGCACCCTACATATAGATGACCTCTTAAGGTCGCCCCTTTCAAAAGTCAGTAATTAACACAAGACTTACTGGAAGTGTTCTTTGTGTAAAATACTCCCACAGGACCTTCGATCTATGGAAGAACTTCTAACAGGCCAGAAAACTTCAAAACTCCCTCAATAAACAATAAGCTCTATAATCACTAGACCTATAGAGGGTATACCATCTAGGCAGAAAACTTGCTACGGATCATCCATAGATATTGAGAGTTCCAAAAGTTGTCGATCGAAAACACTAGAGATTCTAAAGGTCACCTAGAAACATAATGCTTTTTTAAACTCTCAGATTGATTGAATACCTTCTATTTTTATTTTAAAGGCAGAAAATTTGCCTTCTAAAAATCTTCGATCGAAAAAAGATAGAAGACTGTTAACTCCTTAACATAAGACCTTCTTCAGCCCCTTCATAAACGGAGGAGCTCCTTCAGCCCTCCTATAGACAGATGACTTTCTTCAGCTCTTCTTTATGCGGAAGGCCTTCTTCAGCTATTCTGTAGACAAAAGACCTTATCAGCTATTCAACAGCCAGAAGACTTCTTCAGCTTTTCTATAGACTGATGACCTGCTTTTCTATAGACATAGGACTTTCTTCAGCTCTTCTAAAAACAGTAGACCATTCCAGCTCTTTTATAGCAGAAGACCTTTTCAGATCTTTTACAAACAGAAAAAATTATTTAGATCTTCTATAGACAGAAGACCTCCTTCAGCACATCTATGGACAGAAGACCTTCTTCAGCTCTTCAGTGGACAGAGGACCTTCTTCAACTCTTCAGTGGACAGAAGGCTTCAGAGAAGCTTATTAACAATTTCTATAGAAAGAATACCTTCTTTAGTTCTTCTATAGACAGAAGACCTTCTTCAGCTCTTCTATAGACAGAAGACCTTCTTCAGCTCTTCTATAGACAGAAGACCTTCTTCAGCTCTTCTATAGACAGAAGACCTTCTTCAGCTCTTCTATAGACAGAAGACCTTCTTCAGCTCTTCTATAGACAGAAGACCTTCTTCAGCTCTTCTATAGGCAGAAGACCTTCTTCTGCTCTTCTATAGACAGAAGACCTTCTTCAGCTCTTCTATAGACAGAAGACCTTCTTCAGCTCTTCTATAGACAGAAGACCTTCTTCAGCTCTTCTATAGACAGAAGACCTTCTTCAGCTCTTCTATAGACAGAAAACCTTCTTCTGCTCTTCTATAGACACCTTCCTCAGCCCCTCCGCAAATCGTATAACTCCTTCAGCTCTTCTATAGACAGAAGACTTCAGAATAGCTTTTCTGTTGACAGAAGACCTTCTTTAGTGCATCTGTAAATCGAAGATCTCTTTCAGCTCTTCTACAGACAGAATTCCTTCTTAAACTATTCTATTGACATAAGACCTTCTTTAGCTATTTTACAGACAGAAGACCTTCTAAAGTTCTTATGTAGACAGAAGCTCTTCTATGAGCAGACCTTCAGCGCTTTTATCAACAGAATACCTTCAGCTCTTCTATAGACTTTTTTAGCTCTTCTATTGACAGAAAACCTTCTTAAGGGTTTCTCTAGAGAGATAACCTTCTTTATTTAAAATTCCTTATTCAGCTTCTCTGTAGACAGGATAACGTCTTCAGCTTTTTTATAAATAGAAAGCAGGTTATACGGACGGAGAACTTGTTCAAGGGCCTTTTTAAGATCTGCTATATACAAACTACCTTCTTCATAAAGAAGTCCTTCTTCAGATCTTCTATACTAATAATGTATTATTTAATTCTTTTATAGGAAGAATACCTTGTTGAGCTCCTCTTTAGATAGAAGTCCTTGTTCAGCTTTTCTAATATCCTTTTTAACACTTCTATAGGTAGAAGAAATTCTTCAGCTTTTCTTTTAATGGAAAAACTTTTTAAGGTTTTTATATGCTGCTTTTTTGATATCTTCTCAAAAAAATCTGAAGTTCTTCTTTAAACCGAGGGTTCAGTTCTTCTTCTAGCACATTCAGAAAATATAAGACCTTCTATAGCTATTATATCGATTGAAGGTAGAATATATTTACCATTTCTGAAGATGGTCTTATATTTGACCTTCTTCAGTTCCTTTAGGTCTACCAAAAATGTCTACTATTTGGCTCTCCTAAAGAAAGAAGTACATCTTCAGCATATTCAGCATTTCTAAATCTAAATTGCAATTATCGTTATATTGGAGATCTCTCGAAGGTCTCTTGTCTTATGCCATTTTTTCTACATTTCCTATCTTATCTTCCATGCTAGACCTCATAATTTCAACCCGGTCTGTCTTAACCCCATAAATTTATAAACCCATCTCCTATTATATTGCCATCTGTCATTTTTATCAAAAATATTTTGTTTCCATTTGATAAACCGCTGCCGTCCACTTGAAGACGTTTTTTTTTTTATACCGAATATAATTTAAATTTAAGAGACAAGAACCCCAATGAAGCCGCTCTACTACTAGTTGAAAATCCCATATAAATCTTGTGATTATTATGATGAGGGAGTGTGCCCTGTGCCATGGCATGGCATGGGGAGGGGGAGGAGACATACGCTGTGGTCATACCGAGCAATAGTGGCATTCAATTAAGTGAAGATATCTTTGGGGATACTTAAGAGTCATTTAAGAAAATTAAAGAACACACAAACAAATAAATATTCCCATTGTCATGCCGTGCGTCCCACACTCTCGTTTGCTTCTATGCATAAATCACTGTTTGTTGTTCTTTTTTTTAATTTTTTTTTTTGTTAATTTCATTTTGGTGAAGATGCCTGTCTGTTTGTTTATTTATAATGGACATAAAGTGACCGTATTAAAAAAACGCCGGGCTCTAAGGCAAATGAATTACTGAGATTTACAATTATTCGGGGACTTTTTGGTACCTTTTTTTTTATAGAAAACTACATTTAATAGTAATAAAATTAAAAACATTTATTGTCTTTCCAACTAAAAAAATCAGATGTCATAAAGATACGTTATACATCAATCGTGTGACACCATTTTTTTCTGTGATCCAGTCCAGGTATCGTTGGATTTCAATCAACAATGCTTGAATATTTAAATATCTTAAATGGCGTGAGAGTGTTTTGTGGTGTTGTTGTGTGTGTGTTTTAATAGAAATTTGCATTGCTAATCTGTCATGTACAATTAATGTATTTTTTTGTAGAATTTAAATGCCAGTCAAGGTTATAAAATTAATTTAATTTTCTTTTCTTGTTAAAAGCAACAGAAACCGTCGCTTATGTTTGTGTTTATCAAATCTATCCCCATAATTCAATTAAAATGGCATTTATTAATTGTCGAAAATGTTCACACCTCAAATTAGAAGCTAACCCCACTGATGGCTATTTAAGGTGACATATAATTAATTAATGTCTACAGAGAGAAGTTATTGTGGTTTTTAAATTATTCAGACCTTAGATAATTTCGGTATTTACTTTCACTTTTATCGGCATTTTAATAGCAAATGCATAATACACAAAAAGCACACCCACAGAAGGTAATCAGAAGATATGAGTATTATTCAGATAATGGAAGTCGACTAGTAGGATTGATCCACATACATATAATCGACAGGCGGATGGAGAGCATGTCAATTCAAACGTGTAGTTAAAGTAAAGATCGCAGTTATGGACTGATCGTCACGAAATTTGCTAATTTTTAATCAGACAATAACTTTATAGAGAATTTTATACCATTATCCCCAACGGTGGTACAAGGTATTATGACTTATATGCATATTAGAGTAGTCTTATCTCAAAAGGAAAAAATCGTCAAATTTTTTGATGCCACCTTTTACTTCTTTTAACGTCAATATATATATTTCCCACATTTGCCTTCTGTAGGGCATCATTTTTTATTTCACTCGCTTTTTTGATAATTATGAAAGATGTCACAACAACAAAAATCTCATTATACATAATTATGGTTTATAATGACAATTGAAAAAAAGAAACACAAAAATTGTTTGAAAATTACAATAATTTTGTTCAAAACACACACACAAACATTGCCGCCTTATTCACATTATCAACAAGTGATTGCCCAACGAGGAGTTGGAGGGGATGGGTGAACAGATGAGGAAAATAAACAAAAAATTTTAATAATTGTCAGTGAAATAAACAAAATGACAACAAAAACAACAGCAATAATTGTCAATTATAAATTTTTTAATGTTGATATTACACATAGATAGATTATGTTAATGGTCGCATTTGATGGGGTGGACATTATGTGACCAATGAACGAGAGGTAGTATGAGAAATGAAGAATTTTCAGAATTCAGGGATGTAAAGCTCGGAAATTTGGATATTTTTACATTACAGCTTTGGACGTTCTTCATATCATGTACATATATAAAACCCTGACTTCTAACAATGGAATGCATATTTTTAGGTATAGAAAACCTATTGCAAACCCATTGAAGGTCGTCTATCTATTCGTAAGAGAAATCCTGTAAGTTTTCTATATACAGAATGCGTGCTGAAGCGCTTCTATAAAAGGAAGACTTTTTAAAGGCCTAGAAAGCATACACATGATAATATAAGACCGGTTGGATGCCTTACATGTATATACACCAATTGTTATAGATAGAAGACCCGTTAAATGCCTTTTATATACGGGAGACCTTGTATAGAATGCCTAAAATAGGGTTTCTTGTGGGCCTTCATGTGTATAGCAGATGAAGGCCTTTTTTCAATAGAAAGTCTTATTTTAAAGGTGGTAGGTCTTCTAGCTACACAATACATACTGAATATTGGGGAAAAAGAAATCCATATACCGGTCGTCGAAATCACTATAAAATCGGAGAAATGATCTAAGTTGACCGGCATATTAGCTATCGTAACATCGCTACTTAAAAATCGCCTTCTAAAACTGTTTTAAACACACACAAAATTGGATTTAAAAAGAAGCTCGATGTTTGGGTGCCACAACAATTAACAGAAAAAAATAGGATGGATCGAATTTCCATCTGTGTAGCCTTGGTCAAACGGAATGAGATAGACACATTTCTTAAGGGAATTTAAAGTTTGAAAAATATTTTTGGAAAATTGATTTTGACAAAACAAGTAAGAAATAAGGAAGATCTTCACCGATTGGCTTTACCCTGGTACATACGATAGCTATACACGATTGGGTTATTAGTTGTTGAGTTATCGTGCCCGCCATTCGCAAAACCAATGTTTTGAGAAAAATGCTTTTAAAGTTTGAGAATCACTCTTGCCGTCACTTGATGCTGACACAATAAATCGACTATATCTTCAAGAGTTCTTGAGATTTTCACTTGAAATTTTGTAACACACGATTCTTAAAAAAATCAAAAAAAATTTTGACTTCAAATGGGGGCCAAACAGGATAACGGCCAAAGAACGGTGAAGCACATCAAACGGTGGCCAAACCAGGACTAACGGCCACGAACAACAGGACCGTTTGAAGATAGCAATTGAACAGAAAAAGTAGAGGACAACGCTAGACCACACTCGTCAGAATGTTCGGGAGCTTGGTTGGGAAGTTTTAATGCATCCGTCATACAGCCCGGACTTGGCACCAAGCGATTATCATATTTTTCTTGTATTGCTAACTTTCTTTGGTATTAAAAAAATGTACCTAGGAAGGATTGTGAAAATCGATTACTAGAGTTTTTTGGAAATATAGAACATGACTTCCATGAGAGAGGCATTTTGAAGTTACCTTTACAATAGCCACGAATCATAAAACAAAATCGAATCATTTGGCATTGGGGGTTTTTAGAGCATGAAAAACGTATTTGCTGAACATTTTGTCCACGGTTTGTCAACACCTCCATATAACCAGTTTAAGATCTAGGCGCAATTCCAACTCGAAGTGGGTGTATTTTTAACCCTCCACCTCGAAGATCCCACAAAATATATTCTTGATTAGAATAAAATCGTATGTCGATTTACGCCGCCATATAACAAGACCCCCCTTAATGGGAAGTTTAGGATACGTTTTTCAACCAAGGTCTTATAATATTAGTTTTTTCTAGGAACTCCCATTAATTTTTGATATTTTGACTGTCAACCTCAGGGTTTTTACCTTGTTGTGACCTGCACCATTTAAAGGCTCCGCCCTTTTAAAATATTTTAGTGGTCTACACACATTTTCCAATCGAAGTGGCTGTAATTTGTTTGGAGGGAAAGCAAATAATTTTTAAATCGGGTCCATTTTTTATATAGTCCTCATATAACCCATTCCTATCAGATTTTTTTTTTTCGAAGTGACTTCAAAATGTCATATCATTTTTTTTTTTTTGTTTTTTGTAAGTAAAAACTTATTTGCAGAAAATTTTACTTATATAGAGGTGTTTGTGTGTTTCCAGGCACTTGGAAATTCTGGTACATGGAGGGCAATAAATCTCTTCGCAGAAAATATTCTATTTAAGTTACTTTTTTTAAAAGACCCCTCATTTTCAGATGCATAGTTTTTTTAAGGTGTATAATTCTGTTTTCGGTGTTTGTGAGGTTCTAAACTCAGTTTTTACTGGGAGTGGCTGTAATTTGGTATTCTAGTCTCTTGGTGCATAATAAACTTATTGACAATAATTGTCTATGTGGGTACATTTTTTGACATAGACCTCATATAAACATCTCGATCCATTTCTGGATCGATAGTCCATCCGCATTTTCAAAGTGGAGTGACTATAATGTGACATTCTGGATTCTTGTTGGGTAATACATTTGTTGCTATGGGTCCATATTTTCGCATAGCTCTCATATATAAACGCACTTGTCCATTTTCAATATTTTTGTAGTTATACCCACACTTTGTAACCGGAGTTACGGTACTTTGTAATTTCGTGTTCATTGTATTTAAAACACTGTGAAGTTAAAAATATAGGACCATGTGTGAAGTTAAAAATTTAGGACCATGATTTGGAGAATATTAAACTTTTCCTGAAAAATAATATAGATCCATGTTTTTGCCATAGACTACATGAAAACATCCTGATCCATTTCGGTACGCTAAACGATTTAGCCAAATTGTCCAACCTAAGTTTCTGCAATTAGGATAAAAACCTCATAGCTAGCGTTCTTAATGCTATTGAAGCTCTCCTAACTACGGAAAACCTTGTTGGTCTTTCATCTATAACAGAGCTATTGTAGGTCCTAACTTTACAAAACTGTTTAAACGTCCTCAATTTTCATTTAAGACTTTATTAAAGGAACTGGTATCTGTAAACAAATATTTAAACTATCTACTGAGAGGTTTTTATTCATACACTAGTTCAATTTCCAGTAGGCTCTGTGGATAAGCCTGGCATTCGACCCCCTCTCTTAAAACAAATTCCACGGACAAAAATGAAAATGACATTGAATTTTATTTGTTTAAAAAAAATATATAATTTCATTTTTTCCATGTCTCTTTTGTTTTATTATTTTGTTTTTGTGGTTTTATTGTCAATTATATGTTTACATTTCCATTCAATCGCTGAGTGACTTAGTGGCTGCAACATTGTTTGTTTATGGTATCGATAATGATGATCATCATCAGCATGTGGTTGATAGTCCATCCGCCACACAATGAAGAAAAAATGAGGAAAAAACTAGATTCCCTTTGATGATGACATTTGCTCAGCTCAAACAATGTTTCAAAGCATTTGTTGGTGTACTATCATTTTTTTTTATCGTTGTTGTCCATACAACAATGTTTTGGACGTTATTTAGTTCCATTCGAATAACACCAAATCATTCACAGTCCATAGAAGAAAACATTTAAACATTTCATTAGGACCATTGTACAGAGTGTAATTTACAGAAGTGATAACGTCTCTGTACATATGAATGTGTGTATGTGTCGGAGATGGTTCGGCAAATGCATGGAGTATTTGGAATTTAGTTACAGCTTTTATGCTTTCCCTAAATGTTGCAATAACACCCAGTTCGTTGCGGTTTAATGTATCCCCAATGGAGCTATTTAACAAAATTTATAGTTTTTTAATTTCTATTATTTTGTTTACTTTTTTCATCTTCATATTTTTTGGGGGGTTTACCATTCTTTAGTTCATTTTTATGTTTGTATTGTTATTGTGTTTTGTTGAAGTTTTTTAATGATGTTGTTTCGTAAGTGAACTTTCATATTTTTTAGCCAGACACGCTAAATTTTTTCTTTCTCATTATTCCACTCCAACTATTCCCGCCAGAGGCCTAATTTTTAATTTCCAATACATTTTGAAAATGTTAGAAAGCGCCATGGAACAAAACCACCAACATAGCAAAAGCAAACAATCATTGGTGGAAGTAAACTCATCGATTCATCGATCGCATATTCCAATTGAAAATATTTGTATGTTCAAGAATCGAACGTTGTACTCCCGCTCGACCAAGCCATTGTTGCGACCTATATTTCAATGGGAGGGAGCATAGAACTATCATATTTGCTCGCTACACATATATGACTGCATGTTTGTTCGTGTTCATGTAAAGTGTACCCACTTCCATGTTAATATGTTTTTTTTTGACTTTGCCCAACATGCGTTGCCTACAATACAACATACATACAAACATATAATGTAATTACACATCTAGGTATGTACGTACCGTACCGTACGGTACATAAGTGCCATTCGAGTGGCCGACATTCATACAAATGCTCAGTACCCAAAAACATAAAGCACTAAACATCGGATGCTCTCTGATTTTGTTAGGTTTTGTTCAAGTAGAATTTTGTTGTTATTGTATGGAAGAACTAATGTTAATGCAGTGATTTTATGTATGTCCGTATCTCACGCAAAGTGACCAGATAGTTTTATTTTTTTTAATAATATGCAAAGTGATTTAAAGGCACTTCATATCATGTGTTGAAATAAGATTTCGTTACAAATTGCCATATTTATCGCTAATATTTTTTTTCTGATCTTACACGTAAATGCCATTATTGTGTGTCCAATATAATATTTGAACCAAATCGAATGCCCTTCAATGGCCTTCTAAATATAGGATACCTACCGTGTTGTTTACAGCCATACAGCCCTGATATGGCACATATTTTTATTCCCGTATATAAAAAATCGCCACGAAATGATTTGAAGCATTAAAAACCCCTTTTTTGAGAGCTTCAAAATTTGAGTGAAAAGAGTGCCAAATACATAGATCATGCTGAAGAATACTTTACAATATAATTTTTTATGCTAAATGTTCGCCTGAAATTGTCAATGTAGATTCATGTTATGACTTATCGCCCAATTTCCCGTATATTAATGGATATATTCACCCCTTTCTACTGATTTGACTTTATGTTGACATTTTAGGTTTTAGGTTCTTAGTGAATGAAGAAGATCGTAGCCCAAAATGAGGAAACATTTTCCATGTTTTGACATAGCCCTCATAAAGGTACAGGTTACAATACAGGCACAATTGAACTTGGCATTACGGGTTCTCGGTGGATGACAAACCTATTCCCAGAAAATATTCAGTACGAGTCCATTTTGCGAGAAAGACCCACCTCTTCCCCCCATTTTCGAATTTTGAATGTTGAATTTCAATTTTTCTCCTGGCATACAATTTACAATGTAAGACAATCTTCCGAAATTTCCGATCCTCAACGGGGTTTGATCAAATTAAAGTATTTTGAATGTCCATTGTAGATTGTTATTGTTCTGAAAAAAAAAATAATGTTCCAATGACAGGCACTCAGGTTGGAAAACGGGAGTATGAACTTCAAGATACCGAAAATGAAAGGAGGCATTTGCATGTGAGCTATTTTCACCCTTTCAGACCCGATTTTCTTTTTTATATAGAGAAGAGGGCAAAAATGTGTACAGTACTTATTTGTGTATACAGTCCAAAGTATTTAAATCGCTTCGTATTATATAGGGAATATAGAGACTATTTTAAAATGATTTTGTCGTCGATTTTACTTTTGGTTTTCTTGAAATTGGGCTTTTATTTTTCATTCTCCCGAATGCAAGGATGTATCGATGTCAAATTTTGTGGACTGTTGCATTAAATCTGTGAACAGAATATTGTTCCATGATTACGGCAAAAAATTCGGGGATCAAAGGATTAAAGAAATTTTGCAATGTAAGAAAAATATGATAATCGTTTAGTGACAAGTCTGTACTGCATGGCGGATGCATTAACCAATCTCTCGAATTTTCTGGCGAGTCAATGTAGATGTGTGTGGGCTAGCGCTGCCCTGGTGGAACACGACCCCTCTCCTGTTGTCCAATTCTGGTCGTTTCTGGTCAATTGCTATCTTCAAACGTTTCAGTTGCAGTACAGATCAGAATTTAGCGTTTGGCCATATGGAAGCAACTCATAATAAATAATCCCCTTCCAGACCCACAAAATGTATAGAAGAACCTTCCTGGTTTTGCCACCGTTTGAGGTGCTTTACCGATCTTTGACCACGATCGTTTTCACCATACGTTTAAGAAATGGGTCTATGTCATTCCGTTTGGCCAAGGCTTCGCAGATGGAAATTCGATCCATCCTATTTTTTTCTGTTAATTGGTGTGACACCCAAACATCGAGCTTCTTTTTATGGTCAATTTTTAGCTTCTGGACGATGTTACGACTGCCAACATGCCGGTCAAATTCGATCACTTTTCCGATTATATCGACATTTTCGACGACCGGTCGTTTTCGATTCGATTATCGATTACCGACTAATGTAAAGTCGACTAAAAATTTGATTTATTATTGGTCTGTTCCAGTAACTTTTTGACAGTAAAGTTATTAAAAGGGAAACATTTCAAAATCGCTCTCAGGTTACAAAATAATTGGAAAAGTTCAGAAACGCAAATCTTCAAACTTCAAAATCAACATAACAGCCAATCAGAAGTTGGCATTTTGTTTACCAATTATTTATGAAGAAAATCGAAAGATTCCTCACAGGTCAATAGTCGATTTCGACTTTTATATTTTCTATACAAAAAGTCGAAAGTCGATTTACTTATGCCTAATTTAAATAATTTTCCCCAAAAATGTGTTTTACCTTCCAATATCAAAGAAATGCCAAATTACTGCCGCTACAATGGGCAAATCGGGCTAAAACCTTGCAAATACTGACAATGGGGGAAAATGCCAAAACATGTACCTATATTTATAATTTTCTGTATAAATGTATGTAAATATAAAATTACAACTGATAAAGTGCTCAAAAACTTAAAAATTCCGAATATTGGGGTACCGTTATGTTTATATGTGTATGATAGTCCTTAATATCAAATTAGAACGATTTATGTTGAAAAACGAGCCCAAAAGCTTCAACATATGAATAATGCGGGCCACCCTAAAAAGCGAATCAATATAGAACAATTTTTGTAAGAATATTTTCTACCCAGTGAAAACCCAATATACCAAATTACATCTGATTGGCTTGAAAAACGTGCCAAAATGCTTCAAAATATCGAATATTGGGGGTAACGATATTTTCCATTTTTAATACCAAACATTCTAGGATATGTGGCGGAGGTTATAAAAATCAGAGCCAGTCTTAAGCTCGCTTTAATTATCAATTATACATTAGTTTAATGGGGTTTTTCATTTTGGGAAAGATTTTATGGGATACAAAACTCATACAAGTACTGAATACATTAATAACCCCTATCCCCTTCCATTTCCCCAAAAGATACATCATTCTGGTCACTCCATTTCCTTTTGGTTTTTTGTGGCCCACTTGTAATCTAAATGAATATTAAACTAATGGTTACTCTTCTAGGTTACAAAATGACTAATATTTTATAGGCTACCTACAATACCTACAAACAGACCTCCACTATTATGAGTTGGAAAGTTTTCGACTTTTTTACACCATTTGATGATGATGACTATATTCGTCGTATTGAGGTTGCTGCAACCTCAGTTCCTTATTGTGTGTATCATCATCTCTATATGCGGTTGATACAATGAGGTTTTGTACTACAAAATCGAATAGAGAGATAGAGAGAGTGTGTGGCATAAATGTGTCGCCTGTGCTGGATGTTGTTGCATTTTGGAAACAAAAGTGCAGCAGTCTGTCTGTCTATGTGTACTACATGTACTATAATCAATGACCCATGATATATGTTATGTGTATAAGTGTGTGTGTTTATGACCGAAGAGGGTTACAACAAATCCCTTACTCGTTTTTTGTATTACTACAACTTCATTGCATTCGATGTGTTTTTGTTTGGAGGGAGCCATTTGTAGTTATCTTTATTACTGGCAGCCTGTCTGCCAGTCAACCAGCCATCCAGCCAGCATCCTATTATATTTGTGTGTCTGGTTGTGTGTAGTAAAATGCATATGCAGAGATTGGAGTTTTCTGTGTCTGCTCCAGTGTCACACACACACGAGTCTTTTCTACATTTGTATATAAATAAATTAATAAATAATCAAGATCGCAGTCATTTGATATATGACTGGGTTTTTAACAGTGACCGCAGTTCCATAAGTCATTTCAACAAACGAGATTCGAGACTTTGTTTTTTTTTTTGTAATGTGTATTTCAGCAATTGGCAGGATGAGATAGATAGGGATGTCGATTTCGTATTTGATATAGATGAACTGTTGGAGTTAAAAATATGATTTTTGGTTTTTACAGGAGGTATAGGAAAACCTGGACCCAAAAATTAATTTTCCAATATCAAATATTGCGGGATCTATTGAGATTTGAAGAAACTAACAGAAAGAAAGTCGTGAGGGCTAAATCGACATAGAATTTTATTCAGATCAAGAATATATCATTTCTTTATGGGGTCTCCGGTGTAATTTTCGAGGTGTTGCAAACATTTTTGAATTTTGAAATTTAAAACATTCTTAGTGATTACTACTAGGATGTTTGATATTGAAAATGGGTACCCCAAAATATTCGGTATTTTGGAGATTTTTGGCACGTTTTTTACGAATTGACTTGCAATTCCGTCTATCAAAAATTATCGATACACTTTTTCGGATATGTTTTTCACATTATCTATGGGGACCATTACCATCATTATTCGGTAATTTTTTAACTTTTGGAAACAACCTAACTGGCTGTAATTTGGTATTCTGGGTTACCATTGCCTACTAAATCTTTCTACCAAAAATTATAAATTCCGATTTTCGTTTTGGTATAACGTTACCGACCGATTTTCGATGTTTTTATGGCTTTAGCCGCATTTTCCCACAGATGTGGCTGTAATTTTGTATAAAGGGTTTATGAAGGGTGGCATACATGTATACAGAAAATAATACATATAGGTACATGTTTTGACATAGCCCCATATATGGTTAGCGCCACATTGTCAGTGTTCTGAAGATTTTGGACGAATTTCCCATTGTAGTGGGAAATATTGTTCCGGGATATTTGATATATACAAGGGTTCTTTTTGGTATTACTAAATTTTTACCCAATTTTTCCAATCAAAGTGGCTATAATTTGGCATATTTCTGGTGAATAAAAAACATATTTCCGTAATGATCTACTATAGGTTGAAGTTTTAAAATAGCCCCATAGTTAAAGGTATTTTGAAGACACTACCGCAGTTTTCCAACCTAAGTGTTTGTAATTAGGAACAATATTTTTGCCGGGTATGAACAACCACATAATGCAATATCATAGTCCTTCTATAAACCTCCAGATTCGGGATACTTCTTGGGTAGAAAATATCTTCGCAGAAGATGCCCATTTTTTTGGCATTGAGGTCACAAACTATTTTCCGTAAGCTATAGGTCCGAGCCGACCAATTTTATGTAAGTGGTATAAAAATCCTACAATTTGGGCATCTTATGATGGAAACGAAAGTTCAACTAGATCGAACTCAACGTTATATTTACTTCTTTTGACCATTTTACATTTTGCTGAGCATTTCTTGTTCTTTTCAGAGAAATGGATTTTATTTCCGTGAAATCGTCAATATTTTTCCATGCCATGAAATGTTTGAATTATCCCCAAACCCAACATTTCTCAAACTTCAATCCAGCATCGTCATCCCTAACAATATGCAGAATCGTACATTGTTTGTTACTTCACTTCTAATTTTATTATTGTCCAAGATGGATGAAGGCCAGATTTGCTTATAATTTCTATTCTATCAAGATTTATCATCCATTTTAAAATATAAAGGAAATTTGTATTTGTAATTTTTTGGTTTTTGGATCTTCATTTTTGTTTGGCCATAATACAAATTGTATTTTTTCTCTTATCTTCAAAATTTCATCAAGTGTTTATATTTATTTTTTTATTGTTATTGGGCTTAACAACCCTTTTTTTGTTTGATTTTTTCTCTCTCTCTTTTCAAATTAGAAAAATAATTGTTAAGGCTTATGGTTTGATGACTCAGCTTGGCCAGTTTGTGGTCGATAACCATCAATCGATGACCATCTGTCGTTTTATTTACGCCAAAATTAGCAATTGTTGAACAGTGTTTTTCTTTACAACAAAGTCTAAACGACTTTCTTCCGTTTTGTGTTAATAACCAAAGGAAATTTATGACCCGTTGCCACCAGCCACAACTCTTTGTTTCCGCATTTATTTTTATTTTTTATTTTGCAAATCGCATTAAAACATCTAACAAACCTTTTTCATAGTCGTTGTCTTTTTTTGTATAATTTATTATGACTAATATTATTAACTTTCATTTTTTCTTTCCAGGTAATTGTCACTCTGTGCCAATCTGTGTTATGGTTTTTGTTGTGGTAAAGCCATTTTGCAGAAATTTAATATTGTTAAAGGTAAATTGCGTCGTTAAAACGTCACCGAAAATAAGTCAATATTATTACTAGAGGTAATTTAATATAGCAAAAGTGAAAATCTGAGTTGCAAATAAAAAAAAAAAAAAAACATAAAATAAAAATCAATGATTAAATCAATTATAAATATTAAATGAAAGGGTAGAGTTTTTTTTTACGTATATAGTTATTTCGTGGAAATGAAAGCGACAATCTCAAATGTATAAAATATATCGTCTTTCTTGATTTCAAAAATGGCTCACATAAATATAATTTTTTATACCCTTCACCACTCTGTGCTACAGGGTATTATGTATTTGTGCATATGTTTGTAACAGGCAAAAATAATCGAGATAGACACATGGTTCCTTTTGAGAATATGCATAGAATCACTTTCTAAGTCGATTTATGCATGTCCGTCCGTCTGTCTGTCCATGTAAAATTGTAAACAAAGTACAGGTCGCATTTATGATCCGAATTGGATAAAATTTGGCATAGGTCACTTATTCGCCCCACGGACGAACCCTATTGAAATTGGGAAAAATCGGTTCGGATTTAGATATAGCTCCCATATATATATTTAACCGATTTAATGTAAACGGCCCCTAAATATCTTTCGATTTGCACGAAATTTGGTACAGCATAATCATTTAGGTCTAGAATGATGTGTGTAAAGTTTCGTGAAAATCGGTTCAGATTTAGATATAGCTCCCATATATAGTTCCGTCCGATTTCATGTAAATGGTGCACCAAAGTCGCTATATATCTTTCGATTTGCACGAAATTTGGTATAACGTACTGAATTAGGTCAAGAATGACGTGTGCCAAGTTTCGAGGAAATCCGTTCAGATTTATATATAGCTCCATATATATATTTTCGTCCGATTTAAGGTAAATGTGTCTCCAAAGTCCCTATTTATCTTTCGATTTGCACGAAATTTGGCATAACGTACTGTCTGACAAGTTTCGTGAAAATAGTTCAAGGTTTAGATATAGCTCCCATATATAGTTTCCTCCGATTTCATGTAAATGGTACACCAAAGTCCCTATATATCCTTCGATTTGCACGAAATTTGGTACATCCCAATTATTTTGGTCTAGAATGATGTCTGCCAAGTTTCGTGAAAGTTGTTCCAGATTTAGATATAGCTCCCATATATAGTTTCGTCCGATTTCATGTAAATGGTGCCCCAAAGTCCCTCTATATCTTTCGATTTGCACGAAATCTGGCATAACGTACTGTCTGCCATGTTTCGTGAAAATAGGTCAAGATTTAGATATGGCTCCCATATATAGTTTCGTCCGATTTCATGTAAATGGTGCACCAAAGTCCCTTAATTGAGCCTAGAATGATGTCTGCCAAGTTTCGTGAAAATCGGTTCAGATTTAGATATAGCTCCCTTTTATTATAGATTGATTTTAAGTAATTGACGTACTAAGGAACCAATAGGAACAAAACGTTCTGAAATTAGTACAACCTAACCTGTGACAAGTTTGTTTGAAATCGCTTAATATTTGGATAGAGCTTCCATATATAAAAAAATTGAGCACAGAATTACGTAGTTGCGTTTTCTAGAAATTCCGACATAGCCCAACGGATGACCTATTTATACTTGTTTGAAGTCGATTAACATACTTTATGGATAGATCTAGGTAGATTCACATTTAGATAAATATCACATATTTTTTTCATGCAATTTTATGTTAATAGTCCTGTTTAATATACCCATAGTGGTGAAGGGTATCATATAGTTGGCCCCGTCCGACTTTACTACTTTCCTTACTGGTTTTTATATTAGTTTGGGGGAAAATAAATTCATTATTTTTATATGAACTATAGGACTTTAATTAACATGATTTTTTTAGCATGTCCGATTTGAGCCAAATATGCACCGCTTTGTTGTATTATTTATTGTCATTTTAAAGGTAACTTCATAATGCCTCTCTCATAGAAGTCCTGCTCTCTAAAAAACTCTAGTAGTCGATTTTCACTATACTCCCTAGACCAAATTTTTGATCATTAAAGAAATTTTCCAATGTAAGTAAAGTATGATAATCGCTTGGTCCCAAGTCCGGACTGTATGGCGGATGCATTAAAAATTCTCAACCAAGCTCCCGAAGTTTCTGGCGAAGTTTCTAAAAGTGTGTTGTTCTGGTGGAACACGACACCTCTCCTGTTGGCCAATTCTGGCCGTTTCTGGTCAATTGCTATCTTCAAACGGTAGAGATCAGAATTTAGCATTTTGCCATATGAAAGCAACTCATAATAAATAATCCCCTTCCAGTACCACCAAATGCATAGCAGAAACTTCCTGACCGTTAGTCCTGGTTTGGCCACCGTTTGAGATGCTTGACCCCTCTTTGACTACGTTCGTTTTCGCACTGGGTTATCGTATGTGATCCATTTCTCATCTCCTGTCACCATCCGTTTTAGAAATGGGACTATCTTATTCTGCTAACGCTTCTCAGATGGAAATTCGATCCATCCTTTTTTTGTTAATTGGAGTGGCACCCAAACATCGAGCTTCTTTTTGACTCCAGCCTTATGTAATTGGTTAAAAACAGTTTTATGGTCGATTTTTAGCTCATGGGCTATGTTATAACTGCTAACATACCGGTCAACTTCAATCATTTCTCAGACTTTATCGACGAAAAATGGCTTGGCCGCCTTTTGCGAGACATATCTACGGGATCTCCTCATCGGCTTTCAAAAGGGAAGATGGTGTCAAAGACTTCTAAACAATCAGGGCCCCCTCAAAGGTACTAATTGAGTAGAAATCCCTGGCATCGTTTTCCTGGTAGTGCTCAGGCTACTTGCAGGTTTCTTCTCCTTTGGATGGGTAACTGAAGCCAACTTCACATGGTTTCAAAGTTTTGGCTTGTTACACAAAGGGGGTTGTGACTTCAGCGCCATTTGAAGCTCTAACATCATTCTCATTGTTGTGTCAAGCTACTTGCCGGTTTCTTCTACGTTGGAGGGGTAAATACTATCGGTACCCTAATTGGAAACCGTATGCACGAGGCCATTTAACACTCCCGTGCTAGGGAGGTATTTTTAGGACAAGTTGTGAACGCGTTCAATAGCATTCACCTCTGCTCCTCCTATTCGGAGTTACTCTTTCTACCAAACATCATCAATATCGATCCACGTTTTGGTATAGTTCCCATATAGCGATATCAATATACCGGATATTTTGGCACGCTTTTCAACCAAATTGTCTAGAAATTTATATTTCAAGTTCTCATTGGTTGGCAAATTTCCTACAAAAATTATAAATATCGTCAAATCTTTGGGTATAGCCCCCATATAAAGGTCGAGTTTCTTTATAGGTGTTTTAATGGTCCCGCCGCATTTCCACTCGAATTGACAACATTTTAGCATTATGAATTGGCTATAATTTAACATTTCGATTCCTACGGTCTATTTCTTCAAAGAACATTTTTAAACTAACCAAGAGGACTTTTTAATCCCATTTTTATTAGGAATGTTGGCTAAACATATTTTGAGGGTCAGAGTTATTCACTAAAAATTTGTGTAATCATTTTGAAAAAATTATTTAAATGATCGATTTTTTAATATAACCAGTAGGTTTTTAGAACAGAAAAACGTTATCAGAAATTTTATTTTCATTATATGATATTGTAAATTATTTTTTAATATATTTTCCTTAAATTATTCTTATTGGAGAAAATTCATAAAAACCACAAAATTTAAAATTCCCTCACAAATAAAAAAATTCTCTCACAAATAAAAAAAACCTTCCCTGGTATAGTTATGCTAATTTCCCTCCCACCAAAACCGTTACCCTAAATATGATCAAATGAATGCATTCATTAAGGGGTTTATTTTCCCAAATAGCTATTGACCTGAACAAATTTTCATAAATATGTGTGAATTCATAAATTCAGCTCACACAATTATAGCTGGCTTTATGCTTAATATGCGTTTTATTGCCATGAAAAATATTTTAAATTCTTCCCACTTTCCAAATAGTGACAGACAAATTTCAGAAATTTTTCATTTCAAATAAATAGATGAAACCAATAAAAAACACCCTCTACTGTGGAATGTGGAATTTTCGAAATTACATTTTATTCAACACAGATACGACCATATATAAATCCAATTATAGATGGGCATTTCTTCAAGGGGAATTTTGCGATTTTTCAAGGTCTATAATTTTGTGATTTCTTTTATGGGAGAAAAACATTGGGACATTGTAAGTAACACCCATACCAATGTAATTACACACTATTTTCTCCAAAGTATTCCTCCCTCTTTTTTTTGGAAATTTCATGTGTGCACCTTGTGGGCGTTCACTATTAAGCCACATCGAATGAGCAATAAAATATATAGCTTTCTAGCCCGAAGCTATTTAATATTTAGTGTGTAGGATATCCCTTCAAAATGTTACATTATCCAAAACTCTGCGACCTTAATATGTTGCAACATATCTACTTTATGTTTTTTTCTAATGTGCATTGTTTGATATTAGACCGGATCTGTTTGTGCTTTGCTGTTGTTGTTATTATTGTTGCCGTCTGCCCTCAGTTGCACCACTACTTGTTTGAGGTAGAACAGAATCAATTGAATTTAACTGTTATTTTGTTTATACACGTATACCCATTTTCCTGAACTCTTATGGTTGTATGTAGTCTCGTGCACACACACCGACACACATTATGTTTCCTATTTCGCCAACCATGCGATGCGAATGAACGAACACTGAATTTACTCACGTTTTTATTTTATGTTCCGCAACGTGTGTCGTCTATTGACGTTATGTTACTTTTGCATGAATGATGAACGATGAACAGTATCCAGGATGGGAAACAGGATAGAATGGTACGAAAAGTACTAAATGTGGTATCATTTGTATTTGGCGAAACGGTAGACCCGGACTTCTTAAATTTAAAACAAGGGTCACTGATGGAGTGCAGAATAGATATAGCAAAGGTTTTCTTGGACATTCGAACCAAAAGTATCCGAAAAGTACTAAAATGAACTAAATTTGGTATTTGTAAATTTGTACCAAATGAAACCAAATGTGGATTTGGTTGAACCGATTGAGCTGGAATCTTGAAATTTGACATTAGGATCACTGTTAGGATATAGAATTGGAATATGTGGATAGTTTTGGAAATGTGTACTAATGTGTACAAAATGGTATCAAATGTTGATTAGTAGAATTGATAGAGCTGTATTTTTGACATTTGGAGTTTGGAGCACTGTTAGGGTGTAGAATTGGGATGTAGAAAGTTTTAGAAAATGTCTACTAATGTGTACTAAATTTCACTAAATTTGGTACATTTTGGATTTAGAGTGAACTGATAGAGCTGGAATCCTAAAGTCGGATAATAAGATTTCCATTGGATTGCATGATGTACACAGTTCTGGAAATTTTTATTTATGTGTACTAAATGGTACTAAATTTGATACAATTTGAATTTAGGCGAAAATAAGTATTACAAGAGTACAAATGGAGGTAGTTTTGGAAATATCTATAAGAGAACATATTGTCGGTATAGGTTTTTAACTAATTCCAACTTTCGCTAACGAAGTAGCGGGCATATGCTAGTGTCCCATATAAAGGTACTTCCCAATTTTCGAAATATAAATTTTTATATAAGTCCACTTTTCTACATAGCCACCATACAAAGATCACGCATTATTTTCGGAATGTTCCTGCTTCACCTTAATTTCCCTTCCCATCAAAAATTATAAATATCAGACGATATTTAGGTATAATCCACACATAAAGGTTCAGGTCCTATCAAGTGTCTATAATTTTGACATTCCGTATTTAAGTCCAGGTTTATGCATAGTCCACATTCGAAGGAACCTCGTTAGTTTCGGTGTGTTCATTATTCCGGACCTAATTCAGTACTCTGTGCCAAATTTCGTGCATTTACTTTAAATCGGACGCAACTATATATGGGAGCTATATCTAAATCTGACCCGATATTCTCGAAACTTGGCACACATCATTCTGGACCTAATTCAGTACACTATGCCAAATTTCGTGGAAATCGAAGGATATATAGGGACTTTGGTGCACCATTTACATTCAATCGGACGAAACGATATATGGGAGCTATATCTAAATCTGACCCGATTTTCTCGAAACTTGGCACACATCATTCTGGAGCTAATTCAGTACTTTGGTGCACCAAAGTCCCGAATCTCTTGAAACTTGGCACACATCATTCTTGACCTAATTCAGTACGCTATGCCGAAATTCGTGCAAATCGAAAGATATATAGGGACTTTGGTCCACCATTTACCTTTAATCGGACGAAACTATATATGGGAGCTATATCTAAATCTGACCCGATTTTCTCGAAACTTGGCACACATCATTCTGGACCTAATTCAGTACACTATGCCAAATTTCGTGCAAATCTAAAGATATATAGGGACCATTTACTTTAAATCATACTCAACTATATATGTGAGCTATATCTAAATCTGACCCGATATTCTCGAAACTTGGCACACATCATTCTGGACCTAATTCAGTACACTATGCCATATTTCGTGGAAATCGAAGGATATATAGGGACTTTGGTGCACCATTTACATTCAATCGGACGAAACGATATATGGGAGCTATATCTAAATCTGACCCGAGTCTCTTGAAATTTGGCACACATCATTCTGGACATAATTCAGTACGCTATGCCGAAATTCGTGCAAATCGATGGATATATAGGGACTTTGGTGCACCATTTACTTTACATCGGACGCAACTATATATGGGAGCTATATCTAAATCTGACCCGATATTCTCGAAACTTGGTACACATCATTCTGGACCTAATTCAGTACACTATGACAAATTTCGAAGGATATATAAGGACTTTGGTGCACCATTTACCTTCAATCGGACGAAACGATATATGGGAGCTATATCTAAATCTGATCCGATTTTCTCGAAACTTGGGACACATTATTCTGGACCTAATTCAGTACGCTATGCCAAATTTAGTGCAAATCGAAAGATATATAGATACTTTGGTGCACCAATGTCCCGATTCTCTCGAAACTTGGCACACATCATTCTGGACCTAATTCAGTACGCTATGCCAAAATTCGTGCAAATCGAAAGATATATAGGGACTCTGGTGCACCATTTACCTTTAATCGGACGAAACTATATATGGGAGCTATATCTAAATCTGACCCGATTTTCTCGAAACTTGGCACACATCATTCTGGATGCCAAATTTCGTGCAAATCTATATCTAAATCTGAACCGATTTTTCCGATTTTCAATAGGGTTCGTCCTTGGGCCAATTAAGTGACCTGTGCCAAATTTCATCCAAATCGGATCATAAATGCGACCTGTACTTTGTTAACCAAAATATATGGACGGACGGACAGACGGACATGCATAAATCAACTCAGAAAGTGATTCTATGCATATTCTCAAAATGAACCATGGGTCTATATCGATTATTTTTGCCTCTTACAAACATATACACAAAGACATAATACCCTGTACCACACTATGGTGAAGGATATAAAAAAATTAAAAACATCGGTACATAAATTTCAGATTTAGGACTTAAAATCCCTTTCATTCGAGTATTCTAGAAATTTTTTATTAAACACAGGTCCTACATATAGAGACTTCTGTAAAGTTCTTAATGAGAGAAGTTATCTAATCCATCGCGTAAACAAGGTAGTATTGTCGAACGACCAACAAAAAAAAATAATAAAATAAAATTTTTAATACATTTCATTCACTGAATATTAAATGACCTTTACCAACAACTATAACGGTCGTATTTGGGCAGAACCGGAGATACAGTCAAAATTTCTAGAAGATCAATTCGCAAATGCGTGCAGTTATAATGGTGAGACGAAAGGACACATATAGCTCTTTCAATCAATATTTGTCAATACTACAATTTATATAATTTTTAAGGACACCATACCCTTAACATTTATTTTCACAATTTGTTTCCATCAAATTGGTTATAATTTCCTGACTCTATACTGTTCTGCTTTGCAGTGTCAATGGTTAAATTTCCCCATTAGAACAATTTCTGTTTTTCGAAATGTAAAATCACATTACCGTCTGTGTGTATGTATGTGTGTTGAACTCTAATGCGTGGGTGGACGTGTAGTCATGTTTTTGCCCTCTTTTGCTGCTGCAGTGCTTGTGCAGCCAGCCAACAGTAGCAGCAACAGTACCATCACCCGGCTTTTGTACGAAAACGCCAAAATCACCCTTAAATTTTTGTGAGTATTTTTGTGTTTTTGGCAAAAGTCAGTAAATGGAAAAATCAGTCTGTCGGCAAGTGGCCTTAGGCCGACAGACACATGTTCATGGTGATTTTGGTGGTGGTGGTGGTGTTGTGCTGCAGACTGTGTCAGCCCTTTATATAAACCTATAGACCGGTCGGCCGGTATTTTTGTGTTCTCTTTCATTTATTGTATGTTTTTATTCGCCTTTATTTTATTGCTATAATTTATGTCAGTCACTTAGTGTGCGACAATGAGTGTGTGTGCGCGCGTCTAAAAACAGTACAATGACTGCGACTTATGCACAACTTATTTGGGGCGGCTTGGCAGGGCTATGGGTAATTCAGTGCCAATATTTTGCGTATAAGTTTTTTATGTTGGGAGAGAAATTATTCAGTTGTATATTAGGATGGTTCATTTATTTTGATAAATTTTGCATAGCTAGAGTGACGTGTGTTAATTTTTGTAGAAATCGGATCAGATTTTTATATAGCTCCCATATATATATTATAGACTGATTTAATACGTCTGTTAGATTGACACGAAAATGTGTACTGCTTACCGAATTGAGTATAGAATAATTAAATCGGTTGGATTTTAGATATAGGTTCTTTACATATTTTAGAACGATTCCCTGCATATTGTACACCTGCTATCCAAAGATTTGTTAATAGCAAAAATTTTGGTGGGAGGAATTGTGGGGAACTTATACGGTTGCCCCATTCGGAAGATGTTTACATGTCATTAGAAAAATTAGCTGATTTAAATGTGCCAGTCGTTTTATACTAAAGTTTCTTCATGTGTCCTTGAATAAATCTATCTATCAATAAACGTACGCAAATATATAATTTTTATTTTATTTTTTGCCAAAAATTATCCTGAAACACCCCAATACAAATCTTTAGATAAATTTCTGTTTCCCATTGATTGCATTTCGTGTAATACGTTCATGGCCACATTTATAGTATTTATCTTCGATGCAGCCAGAGAAGCCAGTCAGTATACCACCCATTGACATACCCTTAGCCAGAAAACGGCCCTACCATTGAAAACAAACACACAAAATCTTCCAGGCGACGACAGCACACAAATAACAACAACAACAAAATAAATCAAGGGGTAAACTTTTTCAACCCCCAAAAATTGTTGTCATAGTATTGGTATTAGCTGTTGAAATGCAGTCATCCTTTGTCTCTACTCCACTACTAAAGCCAGACGCCATAAGGCTGACATACACCAATAATAATAACAACAACAACAAAGCAATTTAGACGTTTTGTCTACACAAAATTCAATTCCTTTGAGTATTTAAAAAAATTGCACATAACATTTCTGAACTTGTTGTTGTTATTGTTCTGTTGAAGCTGTGTGGAATATTTATTGGTATTTTCCAGTTGTGTGCTTTTCCGCTTCGAAAATGTTCAAATCCCATTGAAAATTCAATGTTGAACAAATTTTCAGAACAAAAAGGAAACCAAATTGTCGGATTTTTAGTACAAGAGACATTTTGCTGGTAAATATTATTGGTGCAAATATCAAAATATTTGTAAGCTTTTAACATATTTTGGATATAAAAGTGGCAATTGTTTGTGGGGAACTAAATGTGGTACTACATATATTTTCTACGGATTTGTAGGCAAAAATAATTTAAGGGATAATTAAATATTTATTTTCATATATGAGTTATTTATTATCAGAACGATAATTAAACATAGTACCAAAGTCGGACGGAGCCGACTATATAATGCCCTACAACACTTTGGATACGAGAGGTATATCGAAATCTGAACCGATACCGTAACGAATTAAGTGTAGAATACGGCGTAAGGACTTTGTAACGTAGTTTACATAAAATCAGACGAAAATATACACGATACCTATAGCGAAATATAAACCAATTTTAAAAGAAAATACAAGGGTCACGCGTCATTTTCGACATGTTCAAAATCAAATACAAATTTTCCAACTTAACAACAATTATAAATATCGGTCAATCTTTGACTGTAGAACCATTATAAAAGTCGGCATTTTTCTACTGAAGTAACTCCTTTAAACATATTCTTTACAGAACATTTTCTGTATAAGTCCATGTTACTAAATAGTAGGTCCTAGCCAAATATTTCACCCTGATGTTTTTTCTGAGGACTTTTTGATGATATACGACATTCGCCTATCTATTGATAAAAAAAAACTCAGAACTAACTAAGAACATATTCTCTCCTGTCAGGTACCTTGCACTTTACAGGTCCTGAATTCGACACTTCTATAAAGTTCTACGATTAATCCCTACCATATTCTGGCCACAATCTCAAATAAGCAACTCCAAAAAAATTAAAAACGTCAGTATAGAAATTTCAGATTTAGGCCCAAAATACCTTTTATACAGATTTGCGTCGCACGTATAGAGATTTCTGTAAAGCTCTCAATTATCGAAGTTATCTTATCCATCTCGTAAAAAAAGTAGTATAGTCGGGTGACTACCATGGGATACCCACCACCTCTACCTCAGTACTTTTATAAACCAAGAAGTCATATAACGTAATTTTTTGACTTTGTGATTCATTTAATCCAATGTAATGGACAGTCGAAAGGTCGCATATAGTTATATCGATTCTGCTAGTCGAAATATTACAATTGGTATACCAAATGTTGAGGTTTTTGCGGATTTCGTTTGGGTTCGTTTCATTCCGTTTACAACGCCTCGAAATATTCACCCCTTAAAGTAAATTATTCTTAATCAGAATTCTATGTCGATTTAGTCAAGTCCCTCTGTCTATCGAAATCACAATAGAGCTCCAATATTTAAGACAGAGGTTTTTATGATAGCCCCCCATACAATGTCATTATTCCGATTACCCATTACCCCCATTATTCCGATTTTGGGCAGTTTGGTCACGTTTTCAATTCGTATTGGGTGTAATTTGGTTTTTGAATTATCATAGGGTAGCAAAACTTCCTAAGAAAAATATCGATATTTGTTTACGGTACTGCCTCATTTTCGGTATTTGGAAGGTTTTAAACATATTTTACATATTAATTTTAGAGGTCAAGGTTTGAACATTGTGACATAGTCCCCATAAGGCTTTAGTAGGTAAATGGGTCGGAAGTGGTATGTGTTACATAAGCAACGAATCCAACGTTCTTTTAGGGGAAAGACTTCCAGACCCTGGTATCTCCCGAAATGGTCAGCGAGATCATCTGATATAACATCTTTGCGTTTAATTGCTTTTTGAGTCACGTGGAAGTAATGGTCTACGCAGGCAGCCCTGTGCCGATTCAAAAACCTCGAAGATAGAATTATAGCCTTTATAACATTCAATGTAATAGATATGGACCTGCAAACCCGGTCGTGGTGATCATTTGGATTCTCATTATCATGGAATAAAAACCCGATCGTTTATCCCAAAAAAGGAATTATTTAAATATCACCCTAACCACAAAATAAGTCCCATTGAATAGTATTTGTGGCATATTTGTTGGCTTGGTAACTCACATATTTACAGACAGCCCTTAACAAGTTCCATTTACACCCAGTATTTTGTCACACACATGTTGTTGGTGTTGCTAGGAGTCAAAGGTTATTGCAGTACCCTTATGGGACATATTTTTCTATTATTCGAGGACAAACACTCCACCCAATTTGCTTGGATGTTGTTTTCTATGTTTTTCTTTTCATTTAGAAATAGAACTAATGCAATTTGTTTTTTTGTTTTCTATGCCAAAATGAAAATCTCCATAGAGTGGTTATTTACATTTGTAGTTTGTTTTTTCTCCGTTCGATGTGAATTTGCCCTAAACCTTAAATGTGACGAAACATATGTTTGTAATGTTGTATGTGACCGTTTCGATTTTTATTGTTCCGACAAAAAAAAACACATTTCCCCAGTTACTGTATCTAATGAATTGTGTGCCATATTAAAATCTAAGAGAATTTTATGATTATTCTGCCAACCCTCAGAGATAAATAGATTTTATGACAAGTAAAGAGATTAAAATAAGATTTTCTTCAGCGCTTTATCAAATGTTTGCCAATTTTTTTTCGTACTGCTTAAGAAGTTTTATCAATTTGCTGAAAAGATTATCTTAATATGGCTTTAGAAGAGATTTGGTAAACATTTTCATTAAAGCTTAGGAATTTCCTTTTTTGCTCTTCCCCTTGTTAATCCGAATAATCTACTTCCTTCGAAATTTGCTGCCAAGCATTCAACTTCAAAAGCAAAGTAATTAGACAATGTACAAATACCACTTATAAAGTCATGGTTCTTGTTGGTATCGTAGCCAAATTGAAATTTGCATATCAACCCTAACAATTTGCATTCAATATTATGTATGTATGTGTATTGGGTAAACAACTCTAAAAGTTCTATGTAACATATGTGTATGGGTATTTGTTTGATGGCATTTTAATTAAAACAAAAAAGTATTTGCCTTTTTTTTTGAAAGTTGTGATAAAATGTTCATGAAAACAAAATTTAAAAGGGGATCAACAAGCATTGACATGTACAATACAAATTAGACCACAAATTTTTGAAAATTTCATTTACAGCAATATTGAATACGATTAAAATTAAATATTAAAAAAATATGTTTGAAAAAAATCATGTAGAAAAACTGGAAGATTTTTTATAGATTCTACACGGTGCGCTATGCAAAATATTGAGTACATAGAAAAAACGTGGGGACTTTGGTGCACCATTTACGTAAAATCCGGCCAAAATATATATAGGAGCTATAGCAAAATCTGAGCCGATATCAACGAATAATACACATCATTCCAGGCTTACTACGATTCGCTATGCAACAGATCGTCTCAATCAGACAAACCTTGGAATATTGGTACACCACTTAAATAAAATCGACCGAAAAAATGTATATGTGAGCCAAATTAAAAACTGAATCGACTTCAATGAAATTTTACACAGACAATTCTGGATTCAGTATGTTTTAGAAAATTTTATGTAAGTCGAACAAACGTAGGGTCTTTGGTCCACAATTTACATCAATCGGATATATGGGAACTACATCTAAATCTGAATCAATTCCGACAAAACTGTACACACATCATACCCTCAGCCTTATGGCTAATGAGGTAAACATGTGCCACATCCAAATATTGATTTTTGACCCAATGTTTCTTTGGATCAAATCCGTTTTAAACATTTAATATGAAACCTCTTTGATAAAATATATACCTTATAAAAAGCGAATAATAAAACCTGTGTGTAATTTGGTAGACCTCCGAAAACCATAGACTGAGGGTCTGCAACAGCGACTGATACTTTTTTACTTGTTCTATACTCAATACGATACATTACATAAAATGTTGTCTTGATCGGACAAACATTGGGACTTTGGTGCACTATTGTAAAATTGAACGACATATCTAAATCCGAACCTATTTACAACAAATTCACATAGGGTTCGTCCTTGGACCAGGAAAATGAGTTTTGTTAAATTTCATATCATTCGGATCATAAATGTGACCTGTACTTTGTTTACAATTAAACAATGACAGACGGATGGTCGGGCATGCATTAATCGACTCAGAAAGTTATTCTATGTAAGTCCTTATAAGTGACAATGTATTCATTTCGCCCGATAAAAACATAGAACTATGAAAATACCTCAAATGGTGCGGCGTCCTTATATGGGGACATATATTTCAAATTTTCTGTGAAGGGATTGTTTTGGAATGCCAAATCACAGTTACTTCGGTTGGAAAATTGTCCTAGGGCCATGAATATATAAACAAGTGGTCCGGAACTCCTATACGGGGGCGATGTTGAAATATAATCATAAATTTCTACGAAGAAGTTATTGACCTTCAAGAATTTTGAATGGCAATTTACAGCCACTTCGGTTAGATCTCCGAACAAAACTTTAAATGGGAGGGCATCTTTAGTAAGAGCTATGTCAAAATATAAGCCAATACCGATAGTTTTTCAAAACCATTTTTTAACTATCAAGAACTAGGACTGCCAAAATTACATTCATTTTGTTTGGAAATGTCACGTAAACATTCTAAGTACCGAAAAAGGGCGGTAACATCAAATAGAGTAGGGCGAACAAAAATTTGAAAATCCAATCGATTTGACCCCTGACTCGGTGCATTGTATTGGTGAAGCAGTGAAAAACTATGAAATTTACGATGATCCTCTTATTTCAAAGGAATTGGAAAAAGCCAGTGAGGGGCCGACCATATCATACCCCAAACAACTACCACTGAAGTCTGAGTTTCTGCGGATCTATATTCCGGCAATATAGAGCTCCGGAGCTCAACTTTCTAACCCTGACATATTATCAATTCTTTTTTTCCAAAGGGGATATTTACGCTATAACATACAAGTTTTGTCATTTTAGGTTTCGCTTGATTTGACCCTCGGAATATTGACCAATCATCTTCTAAGCAGCATTTCTAAAAATGTAGTCAGATCGTTTCGTTTCTCTTCGATATAATATAAACTTCTCGGGTCTACGTCCTTCAGAATACAAATTTTGTAATTTTTGACACAAAAGGCTGGGTCCATTTAATTGCTAAATATATTGACCGGTCTTCATCAAAACTGTGTAAAATTTCGTGGTGTTCGGGCCATAATTGTGGCCTCTAGAGTTCCATTTCATCCCCTAAATATTAACGGATCATTACGAAAAACAATAGAACCCATCATTACGTTACGATTGGTCCATAACTGTGGCCTGTAGCGTGTTTACAAATTATAATGGACAGACAGATACACATGTCTATATCGATTCAGCTATTCAAAATATGACGATCGGTGTACTTATAGGTGGGTCTAAGGCCAATACTTCGCGCGTTACAAACTCTTGGGGCCGAACAAAGCTATAATACCCTGACAACATAGTTGACATAAACATACAAACCAACTGTTTCTTTTTCCCATGGTTTGGAGGGGGTTTGGTCCCCATTGGTCGACTTCAATGTGAAAACATTTTCTTTATTACGTTTATGGATTTGGATTTTATTCTAGTAGCGTCCAGATATGTGTCAGAAATTTTCCCATGGTCATGTCCCATTAAACACACATCTTTAGGAAAGAACTCATAAGGTACGACAAAAAATGTGATCAAAGCATTTACATTCGACCAAACATTGTGCTCTTTTTCAGATCAAAATCCATTATTTGTCACCAGTTATAAATCTCTGGATCTGATTTAGGTCATTAAAGAGACACTGAATTTTGTTGAAATTGGACATTTTTATTCTAACGAAAACGAATCTAAAACCACGCAAACAAACCACCTGAGTATAATACAGGATGCACATTTTTGTCAGGAGGACAGATTGACAGGGAAATATAAAATTTCGCCTTCAGTAGAGTCCAATGAGGCTCTATAAGTAAATTTCTGTGCTATATCATAATGTGTGTTTATACTGCAATATAATAGAAGGTCCCAGAATGAAAGTAAATATCTACCAATATGTCTCTACTATTCCCAAATATTGCCTCCCACTTCAGTTGAACAAAATCCCATAGTGAATATTGTGGGCCACCTTTTTCCCGTGAATAGCTATTTAATTTACAATTGAAGCATTTAATCGCATTGCAACTTCAATTATTTATGCGAATATACACACACACACACAATTCTCCATTCACTGAAAAATTGGAAAATACACACTTCATTTCGAATGCAATCGAAGAGTAAAGATGATTGCCATTAAATTAATGACTTTTTTCTATAGCCCAGAACCATCATCCAAGCACCCGTCCATATGATTCTAATTTATATTTGATCAATGCAACAAAAATAAACAAACAAGAATTGGAAAAAATATACGTACTTATCATATCGTTATTGAAGACAGCTACTAAAGTCGGCTCTGTGGATAAAACAGAAACAACCATAATAATAATGCGAGACCGACTGACTGTCTGCACGATTGGAATTGTCTGCGAAGAGACACCCATCCACAAACCGACTAACGACTAAATTTCCATCAGTTTTTCTCTATAGCTATTGGTTGTGGTACTAATGTTGTTTTTTTTCTTAGCTGGCAATGCACCCATAAACTTACCACCACCACCACTCCAAGTCTGAATGCCATAATAATATCGAAGATATTCTTTAGTTTTTTTTCATTCATAGTCTATCGAAGCAGCGGCGTAAAGTACAACAGTTTATGTTTTGGTTGTAGTTGTTGTTGTTATTGTTTTCGTTATCATTGGTATGCTCTGTTGCATATAATTGTATCAACATTTTAATTAAGGCAATCAAAATAGACTATGAAATGCCAGAACAATATTAAGTCAAAGAAAAAATGTTAAACGCTATAGGAAGAGTAATTGGAAATATGAAATTGTGGAAATGAAAACAAAAAAAAACTACTCATCACAATCTGCAAATCATCATTTGGTGGCTGTACATAACTTGTACAGTGCGTATCATTATATTACTATTTGTCATAATTACTTTGATACACCACAATACAGTGGTAAATATTACCGCTTTATTATCGGCCGAAATACGTGAGTACAATGTAAAATGGATTTCAGATTATTCATACAAACTAATGTCCTGCGAACCTATATTAATAATTTTTGGTACGGACATGTGCTATATAAAGATAACTCAAAAAACTAAATTACAGCCAACTCGGTTGGGAACCGCTAGCCCCCACCAAAACGTGGACCAACATATCCCATTTGCAATTCCAAACATTCTAGGAGTACTACCAATGTGCAAAGTTTCAGAGCCTACTTTGAACATTGCGATCCCTATCGTGATTTTAACAGACGACAGGACGCACATAAATCGACAAAATATTTTTTTCGGATCAAGAATATATGGGAAATTACAAAAATCTTTTAAATTCCTTGAAGCTGAGGTTTGCAAGGTTATAACTCGCGAAATATGAACATATTGCATATAATTTAAATTCAATTCTATAAAATGAAGTGTTCTTATCAAAATCTTGAAATTTTGGTAATAAATAATAAGTTGCGTGGAAGCTGTGATGGTGGTAATGTAAAAAAATGGGTAAAAATGTGTTGAAGCCAACGAGTTTTTTTGTGTTCGTTCCCGATTTGTGGCTAAACTACACAACGCACACACATGTGATCAGTGACTAAGTTGCAGAATACCCCATGGACAATATGGTTCTAATGTATGATTTTTCGATATAATCACTGCAACCACCCAAAATGGATGCTGACATTTTGAAGCCGGATTTTCGGTGTTTTTTGAATTTTTCTTATAATTAGGATGCGCATCCAGACAATAGAATAAACTAATTATAGGATCGTAGAACTCGTGATTCTGCTTCGTTTAGTGTATATCTCATGAATGTGCCCACTGTAGCTTCTTTGCAATTGGGTTCCAAAGACGAAAATTTAGTGCGTAAATTTTTATAAAAAACATATTTTTTTAGTCTAAAATTAAGAAAGTCCATTCAAATTCCGTGGAACCCCGCGTGATTTTAGTTTTTTTACGTGCCGGATCTAATGAGCCCATCCATGTTCAATTCCGGCTATTAAAACGGCGGATATAGGTACCTTGAATGTGGGAAAAACTGCAAAAACTTATTTTGACAAATTCGCGTAAATAATCGCGGTTTTCTTCGAATTAATTTTACATGCATTTATGCTTGTATTGTCAAATTCGCGAATCTGCGTGGAAATAGGTCAAAAATACATCGATACGCGAATAATATGCATATTTTATCCAAAATTGATTGTGGAGGCACATCCGCGGTTCTTAACCGATCCTTTTAAAATAGGTGTCCTTTTGCGTATTTTCATAGGAGATTACTAAAATCGGATGCGCATAAAAATCGTATGCACGTTGCGTGATTTTTAGCCATTTTTAGGGTTTTTGCATAGTAAAGTGCATCGAGTGGCACACTTTGACCGCTAAATTAAACATCGAAAAATTAATAATTATTGAAAGACATTGATTCGGTTTATACGAAAATCGCATGCGCATCAACTGATTTCAACTAATTCGCGAATTGCAAGCTTTTCAATATTGATAATTTTTATGTATTGTAAGTGCAATATATTTAGCCATTAATGACGTCGAAACTCTTATCAGATGAATCTGCCGATATTTAACAATCATCTAAAAGAATTTGCAAAAGAAAGCGTCGTATATTTTAGAAGATTAAGGCAAAACCGTATCCTCTTAAACATACTAAAAAATCGAAAATTCCAAAAAACATTTGTTTTAATTCAAAAATTAATGTATTTTATTTTCCGATATCTTCATGTTTCTATTTGTTTTTCGCGACTATTAAACCGTATTTCAGTGTGATTTGACTAGTATGCAAAGAAAACAATGGTGTTTAAGCATTTGTGAAGAAATTCGCGAATTACAACGAATAGGAATTCATTTAATTTATATTTGAAATACAAGATTTAAAACCGCTATAACTTTTGTGCGCAGCATCCGAATTTGTGAACGCGAACATATTTCGAATCAGCATATTTTTCTTAACCTATGTACCAAAAATCAGGAATGTGCTCGCAAAAAAAATTTTCAAATTTTTTTTAATGGAATTTTAAAAGAATTTTGTAATTTCCCATATGTACTTTATGGGGTCTCCGGTGAATATTTCGAGGTATTGCAAACCAAATGGTAAAATTAATATGCACCCTATTGTGGAGGGTATAAAAATGACCGCGCCCAATACGAATTGATGGGAATGCACCATCCTGATTTTAATTGGTCTAAAACCATTGGTCTCATTTGTCCGCTTTCTTTCATCTGCTGCTATAGGTGGTAGATGGAATGCAAGAATTGGTATTGCTCCATATTCTTGGTCACTGCTTCCATGCGAATGCTATCGCTCGCTCTCTCTAGATGGTGTAGGTCTCTCCTTACGAGCTTAGGGAAGGGGATTCATATATAGAAGGAGATGGCATGGATGATTCTGGTGATATCACCCTAGCAGACATTGAGTCCACACCATCCAGTTGTCGTAACGTACGGATAATACTATCACGTCCTCATGTAAATGGTCCACTTGTGTCGTAAGTAGTCACCCTGTCGAAGTTATCAGGGCGGCATTCTGACAGTTTTGAATATTCGCCCACTGTGTTCGCTTGCATTCGAAAACCACACTGGCACCGCATAGCTTACTGCCGACCGGCAACGTATATTTATCAGCACTACAGGAGCTGCGGCAAGCGACTTGAGGACCTTCTTCATGGCTTAACTAGGTATCGAACGTTGACCCCAAAATTTTGGGGTAGTTTCAGATCGAAATTTGGGCACCATTGACCATGATCTTTAGCAAGATTTTCATGTGGGGAACATAGGGCTTTGGATTTGGCTTAGTATGAGAGTTCTTTCGTATGACTTGGGTAAGAATGTAAATTTGGAAATTCACTCACATTTTGATAAAAAAAATTAATGCGGATGGAGAATCGGATTTGGTATAAACTGTGTACATAAATTTCTTTTCCGAACTTGGCTCACACGTGAAGCATTTGTTTTATTAAATGTGACAGTTTGTATGGAAGGTACAAGAGGTGATGGACCTAAATTTGCGACAATTGGTTAACATAAAAGTTAAATTTTAGCCACAATGTGTCAATATTGTGGGGTAGGTACCAAAAGGAGTAGCCCGATATTCTCTATCATCGAACTTGATTTGCGTTTGGATGTATGTAAGTGGTTTCTCCCATCGAGTGTTACCGTGTGCTCAATTCCGACAAACACACTGATGGACATTTGTAAATTGACTCCAAAATGTTCGAAAAATATTTGGCCCAAAAAGCATGAGGTACCGAACCCAACACTTCAAGAAGCAAATTTTTTAAAAAAACAGAGGTTAAAAGTATAAAATAACCAAAAATATAGAATAAGACAATTATTATTGAGGCAAAAAATTGAACTATACCAAGTTTCAAATAAATCGCATTTATCATCAATGCACCATCTTGAAATATACCTACAAATTTGGCACTTTCATTTTATGCCAAATGCGTATTTTTTCCATTTTCCTAGAGGCTATGATAACAATTTCAAAAAATTGTAATGATTTAGCTTACCTTGTAATAAAAAAACATACGAAACTTTCCCATCCACCTACAAACTTACGATTATTTTTTTTTGGCAAGCAACTGCATTATATTTGCCAAATATTACGATTAAGAGACCAACCTAGCTAGGCCACGTATACAATTCAACATTAAAATCTAGATTGACACTTGACAATCTCATTGTCCACCCTCAACAATTGAACAAATGCATTGTCATCGTGGGATCAATTTATGCCTGAGCCGAGCAGAAAAAAGTTATGCTTTACATTTGGAACTAAAGCAATAACTCCTTCATCGTCAAAAAAATTGTCATATGACAACAATAAAGCAAAGACAACAACAACCATATTATGTGCATTCTGTGAGCCAAGAAACCTTGGGTGTGATAAATTTTTCCACGGAAAACAAACTATAACAAAAAAAAACTTTCACACACATTTGTGTGTGTGTGCGATCATAAAAAAATCATGTCACACAATCTCGCAGGAGTAGTTTGGTAATGGAATATTGGAAAATAACGTTTTGTTGTTTTTTTTTCCTTTCTGCAATATGACAATGAGGCAATGATGATGATGATAGTGACACTGCACCACCTAGACCCGACACTAAAGTTTTGCAGCAGGAAAAGCAAAACTTTTATGACTTCTTCCTGCAACAAGAATACTTCTTGAACACCGAACGTTTTATTTGTGAGAAAAAAAAACAAAAAAGCTAACGCTTTTTTTACGAGTGGTCTTCAAAATAAAATTTTACTACTGGTACATGAAAAAAAAACAACAACAAATATTATTATGACCATATGAATATGAAGTTGTAAATATGACGACTCTCTGATTGTGGGTCTGTCTGAATGTGTAGACGACCATTTGTCGGTCTATTCGTCTCCAAGTCTGTTGTTTTTGGCATACAAAAATTATATTTCCACACAGAAATGTGTGTTGGCTTGGTTCTTTTGGCCATATTTGTATGTCTCTAAAGTCGTACTCGTTGCAATTGATTTACAATGCAGTCATATTTTAATGGCGCCATACAAATTTTCTAAACATTATGTCTTATAATCCACATCAACAATTATAGTAATAATAATTTGTTTGTAAGTATTAAAATTTTTTTTAGAGTTATACAAATAATTGGTAGTTATAATTGCTGTGTACATACTATGATGCATACAAATTTCCGAATTTACCACAAAATAGCCTTGTGTGCAAATATTTGAATACAAAGTATGAAGACAATCAGACCCATTAGTATGGTCCGATAATATTTATTCTTACACAGGTATGAAAATTATTTTATATTAAGGGAACCCCCCCCCCATTCTCGATTTTAATTCTTCAAGATTTTCTATGGGCTGGTAAATGAATACAAATGCTTGTTAAGGTTTGTAACTTTGCACATATATAGCTGAAGATTTAAAAGAGAAGACAAATAATTTACAAAAAAATTTTGTTATTGTTTTGTTGTTGTTTTTTGTAATTAAAGAAAAGTCCTTATTTTTGATGGCGGGCATGATAACTCCTCACAGGAACATCGGAATCCGAAAATTCCAACGGTGTTAGAAAGAGTACATGTATGTCTCTCGTATGAACTAGTATTACTGACTTCGCTCTAAAATTAACAAAATGGTGGACCTTTGAAAAAATATTTTTGGAAAATCGCCGATTTTTTACCAAAAACCAAGTTAAAAAATAAGGAAGACCTTCACCGATTGGCTTTATCCTAGTTCATACGAGAGCTATACACTCCCAGAGAAACGTTGCAAAATTTGGAACCGATTGGATTATTAGTGTTTGAGTTATCGTGCCCGCCATTCGCAAAAAAATGTTTAGAGAAAAACGCGTTTAAAGTTTGAGAAGCCCTTCAGCCGTCACTTGATGCTGACACAATAAATCGGCTATATCTTCAAGACTTCTTGAGATTTTCACTTGAAATTTTGTAGAGACATTCTTTATTCAGTGTAGATTCGAATTATATCAACAAAAATTTTGACCCCGAGAATGGGGGGGTCCCCTTAAGTAAATTATTTGATCAATAAAAACTGCTCAGAGTAATACGAAATTTATTATAACGTACACAACAATGTTGTGAGGACATTACATCCTTATTTTGGCTCCGTCCTCAAAATGGACACAAATCGACTATATGAACCAGTAAGGATAGCTGGCCCGACTCTATGATACCCTTCGCCACTTTGGGTATATTATACATACGTATCCCCTCCAAGGAACATACGCAAGTCTTTCTGCAACCTATGATAAATTTAATTTCATTTGGGCAGATTTAAAGTCGACTTCGTACCATGGGACAAATTTATGAAAAACGACTTATAGCAAAATTAATTCACGCTATTCGGTCGCCACACTGTGAAAATTTTAATTTCATTCAGACATCCATTCGAAATACATATGGAAGTTATGACAGCATCTACATCAATTTCAACAAAACGCAATAACGTTATTCAAGTGTCAACTTGATACGTTGTGCAAAAAATTGTGTTAATCGGACAAACATGAGAAGGTTGGTGCACCATTTATGTAAAATCGGACGAATATATATGTATATGTGGGAGCTACATCGAAACCAGAACCGATTTATCCGAAACTCAGCCAACATCATTATGGACCTAATTCACTACTCTAAGCCAAATTTCGAGCAAATCGAATGATATATATGGACTTTGGTGCACCATTTACCTTAAATCGGACGAAACTATATATGGGAGCTATATCTAAATCTGAACCGCTTTTCAGAAAACTTAACCCACATCATTCTAGACCTAATTCAGTACGATCTGCCAAGATATATAGGGACTTTGGTACACCATTTACATTAAATTGGACGAAAATATATGGGAGCTATATTTAAATCTGAACCGATTTTCAGGAAACTTAACAAACATCATTCTAGACCTAATTCAGTACGATGTGTCAAATTTCGTGCAAATCGAAGATATATAGGGACTTTGGTACACCATTTACATTAAATCGGACAATTTCAAGAATTTTGGACACTGAGGATTGTGCTATGTGTTGACAAAACGTGATCCGATATATCCCATTTGCAATACCAAACAATATAGAATTTGTGGCAATGTATTATAGCCTTGTGTGACCTGTGAACATCATATCTCGATTAGCTGAGTCTATTTAGACGCCTATGTTGCTAGTACTACTAGAATGTTTGGTATTGCATATGTATCGGTCTACGTTTTGGTGTAGCCTCCATATAACGATACGCCCCATTATTCGATTTTGGACACGTTTTCCAAACGAATTGACTGTAATTTGGCATTTTTCACAGACATTGCTAGTTCTCCAAGGATGTTTTGTATCCATATTTTGGGTGTAGCCCCATAAACGATACCCCCAAATATTGGGTATTTTGGAGATTTTGAATACCTTTCCGTACCAAAAATTATAATTTTCAAGGTAGCCCCCAATACCCAATACTAACTGTACTCCCCAATATTCGGTATTTTTAAGATTTTGGACAGGTTTTTCCACCGAATTGGGAGTAATTTGGTATTTTGAGTTCTCATTAAATAACACATCTCTGTACCAAAAGTTATTTATATTAACCCAAGTTTCAGGGTAGCCCTCATATAACGGTACTCCCCAATACTTGATATTTTAGGGACTTTGGACAGGGTTTCCAAACGAATTGGCTGTAATTCAGTATTTCGGGTTCTCATCGCATAGCATCTCCATACCAAAATGATAATTATTGACCCAAATTTCAGGATAGCCCCCCAATATAACGATAGTCCCCCATTCGGCATCCTAGGGATTTTGGAAACGTTTTTTTACCGGCTTGGCTGTAACTTGATATCTTGTCTCTTTAAATAACACATATCCGTACCAAAAATTAAAAATATTGACCTAAATCTCAGGTCTCATGTAACGGAATGCCACAGTATTCGGTATTTTGGGTATTTAGGACGCGTTTTCCAACCAACTTGATTGTAATTTTTTATTTTGGGTTCTCATTGTATAGCACATTTTTGTACTAATTTTTTAAATTGATCCACGTTTAAAGGTAGTCCCCATAATATGGGGATTTTTGATACGTTTTTCCATCAAATTGGCTCTAATTTGGTATTTTGTATTCTTATTGACAGTCAATCTCAATACAGAAAAACTATCAATATTGATCTCCATTTTATTATAGCACCATCGATATTTTCAGAATATCAATAATTTGTTCTCACATATTTTTCGATATGTAACATGAGCATTCTCTTAGGAGGTCCCATTATTTTAAATCTTTTAATTTTCATCCCCATGGTGGGGGTATAAAAAGTTCGGTCCGGCCGAACTTAACATCACTTTTATACCCTTCACCACACTGTGGTACAGGATATTATGTATTTGAGCATATATTTGTAACAGGCAAAAGGAAACGAGATAGACCTATACTTCCGTTTGAGAATATGCATAGAATCACTTTCTGAGACGATTTATGCATATCTGTCCGTCTGTTGATGTTAAATTATAAACAAAGTACAGGTCGCATTTATAATCCGATTTGGATGAAATATGTCACAGTTCATTTGTTTGGCCCAAGGACGAACCCTATTGAAATTGGGAAAAATCGGTTCAGATTTAGATATAGCTCCCATACATATTTTCGTCTGATTTAAGGTAAATGCTGCACCAAAGACCCTATATATCTGTCGATTTGCACGAAATTTGGTATAATGTACTGAATTCAGCCTAGAATGATGTCTGCCAAGTTTCGTGAAAATCGGTCTAGATTTAGATATAGCTCCCATATATAGTTTCGTCCGATTTCATATAAATGGTGCACCAAAGCCCCAATATATCATTCGATTTGCACCAAATTCGGCATAACGTACTGAATTGGGCCTAGAATGATGTCTGCCAAGTTTCGTGAAAATCGATCCAGATTTAGATATAGCTCCCATATATAGTTTCGTCCGATTTCATGTAAATGGTGCACCAAAGTCCCTATATAACCTTCGATTTGCACCAAATTTGGCATAACGTACTGAATTGAGCCTAGAATTCAGTACGTTATGCCAAATTTCGAAAAAATCGGTCCAGATTTAGATATAGCTCCCATATATAGTTTTTCTATATTACCATATGTTGTATAATTAATCAAATGTTTAATTTGATTTTTCCTGATTGATAAAATGTAACACCACAAAAAAAATCAATATGATAATAAAACTAATAATAAAATGCCCTCCCACTGCTATTATTAGACACTTAACTATTAAGTGAAATGTTTGCACCAACGCACAATTATATTTGTAACCGAATATAAAAATCACACTTCATTACGTATATCATATTACTCATATAATTTTATTAGGCCACTTTGATATCTACGTGGTTCCGCACATTTTGACATTTCATAATACAATAAACAAAATACACACACACATATCAACATCAAAAAAAAATATTTATTTATGTCTTTCTTTCTTTTTGATTTTTTATGGTGTTCAGGATCAATTTACCAGACTTGTAGGCGTTCCATTATGAGCATTGTTGGGTTCTTTTAATTATTTTTTTTGCTTTTTGTTGTTTTTTCCTACAAAGCAATTCAAATAGCTTTGCAATTTTATTTACATAATAATGAAGTTAATTTATTTATCTTTTGTTGTGAATGACAATAATCTTTATTGGTATCTGCCATCAAGCAACCAATCAACCAACCAACACAAATCGACTATCAGATATCAAATAATGCCAAATGCAAACAAAGAAGAATATGACAACCAAGTCGCTGACCATTTCATGTAATTATGCAAACTAGAATGGTCATAATATTATCGGGTAAAATGTATTTTTTCTGTTTTTGCAAATATTTCTTCGATAAAATCAAAAGCAAACTTTGTTAGCAACGGCTAGTATTCTATTTATCAAAGTTCTTTGTAAAATATTGTAGCCATACAATTAAATTGTTTGAGTAAGAAAAATAATTATTGTAAAATAATTTTTATTGGCAAATATCAGACAAATAAATTATAAGATTTACATAAAATATTTTCACAAATATATACATATAATAATTATTATTTTTTATAGATATAATCCAAGGACAAAGGCATTGAATTTTGTATCCATGAACATTAGCATATTTATACAGAACTTTCCAGTCTGAGGTAATATTTTAAAAAGAATAAATTTTTGGTGATAAATGATCCGATACCTAATAATTCATTCGCATACCCAAATTGCAATTGGCTGCTATATGTGCTCGATACGCGGAGTTTCTTTTCAAGCCCCGCACGAAATAGATGGAAAACGTTAGTTTTTGTATTTTTTAGTCGGTCTAGAGGCCACAATTATAAGCCGAAAATCTGAATCTGAAAATCGAATAATTAGAATGGTTGAAATTTAGTCAAATAACACTTCTATTGATGATCTGAAATGACAGAAATACGAAAATATATTTAGGGTTCCACAGATTTTTTTTTAGTATTGCCATTATCACACTGCAAATGTCTCGAAATATTAGATCTGCAGAAATTTAAAGTTCGCCACATTTAAGACAGAGCTTTGAAATCTTTCAAATACATGGCTACTACTCCCTCGATATATGATACTGAAAATATACCCTCCATCATAGTGTTGTGTCTATCTGTCACGAAGGAGCTCTCAGACAGACAGTTAACATTGTGACATGTTTTTCAAACGAGATGACGGCAATTTGGTATTTCGGATTGTCATTGGGTACCACGGATTCTCATTGGACACGTTTTTATACCCTTCACCACACGGTGGTACAGGGTATTATGTCTTTGTGCATATGTTTGTAACAGGCAAAAATAATCGAGATAGACCCATGGTTCCTTTTGAGAATATGCATAGAATCACTTTCTGAGTCGATTTATGCATGTCCATCCGTCCGTCTGTCCATCCGTCCGTCCATGTATTTTTGTTAACAAAGTACAGGTCGCATTTATGATCCGATTTGGATGAAATTTGGCACAGGTCACTTAATTGGCCCAAGGACGAACCCTATTGAAATTGGGAAAAATCGGTTCAGATTTAGATATAGCTCCCATATATATTTTCGTCCGATTTAAGGTAAATAGTGTACCAAAGTCCCTATATATCTTTCGATTTGCACGAAATTTGGCATAGCGTAATGAATTAGGTTTAGAATGATGTGTGTTAAGTTTCCTGAAAATCGGTCCAGATTTAGATATAGCTCCCATATATATTTTCGTCCGATTTAAGGTAAATAGTGTACCAAAGTCCCTATATATCTTTCGATTTGCACGAAATTTGGCATAGCATAATGAATTAGGTTTAGAATGATGTGTGCTAAGTTTCCTGAAAATCGGCCCAGATTTAGATATAGCTCCCATATATATTTTCGTCCGATTTTATGTAAATGGTGTACCAAAGTCCCTAAATATCTTTCGATTTGCACGAAATTTGGCACAACGTAATGAATGAGGTATAGAATGATGTGGGTTAAGTTTCCTGAAAATCGGTCCAGATTTAGATATAGCTCCCATATATATTTTCGTCCGATATATAAATGGTTCACCAAAGACCCCAAGGTAGGCCGATTGACAAAAAATTTGGCACAGCGTACTGAAGTAGATATAACCTAGCTTGAAACAACCCTGTATCTGACCAAATGAAAAATATAGTATAGGTTGCAGAATGACATGGTTATGGATCCATTTTCATATTAATGGTCCTTCAAAAATTCGACGTCTGTTAGGATTCATCTGTTGAATATTAGATAGAAAATCTGTTTCCCATATATTGAACAGTGGATCATATTTCGAAGTACCCATATAGACCGGTACTCCATAATTTGATAATATGGTGACTTCAGACACCTCTTTCAACCAGATTGGCTCCAATTTTATATTTTTGGTACTCATCTCCTTACCAAAAAAAATAAATATCGGCTCACATTTTAGCATAGTCCCCATATGAAAGTTATGTGTGATTATTTTTAAATAGATTTGACTCTAATTGTTTCTTGTTTGCGAAATATTGGTTCTGATTTAGTAAACCGATCGTCATATCTTGACTAGCTGATTCGATCTTAGCATATATGTCCATCCGCCTGTCCATTATAATTTTTGAACACGATACAGGCCACATTTATGTCCCAATCGTCACGAAATTTTGCATGTAGGATGGGTTCTGGCCAATGAATTCTCTTTGGTACTGAGAATTCATTGCCTGTTTTTCTGGTCATTCTAGAGGGCACAAATATGACCCCAACATCATGAAATTTTGCACTGCAAAAGGGGTCTGAGCATAGAATAGGCATGCCTATTCTGATAAAAATCGGTCAATATTTTGCGGGTCAAATGGACCCTGACTTTTGTGTGAAAAATTACAAAATTACTCCTGAAGGACATATTCACGAGAAGTTGATATTATATCCAAGAGGAGTGATTGACCTTTAAATTGGTCGGCCCCGTCCGTCTATACAGATCCGCTCACTGGCCAGAGTCATTTCGGTATGTTCAATGTTCTACCCAAATTTCCTAACCTGTTCTTCGGAATTTCATTCTATCTTGGCAACATTGCACCATGACATAGGTTCCAATATAAGATTCCCAATCAATTTTAAGTATTTTCAATGTCCACCTTATAGCGGGGGATATAACAACGTTTTTGTCCATGCCTTTTTTCCGAACTTAGGCTACCAGGGCATTTTAAATCGTTTTGAAAAAAGTAAGGTCCAGTGCCCCATAAACCGCCCAAACAGGCACAAGTTGAGCATGAAGAGACTTCTACTAATAACCCTCGGGTTATTCCCAGTTGCAGATGCGACAATTTTGTTTACATAGCCACTTAGAAAAAAGGCTTCGTAGGTCTAGATTATTTTTATCTAGATTTAACTAGATAACTTTCACGCATTTTGAGGACCCAATCAACAAAGGCTTGACATTGTTGATGATCGGCTGTATAATGTTATGCTTTTAACTACACTCTACAAGCCACACGTTCTTAAGACTTAATGTGAAATTGAGTGAACTAACATGGACTAGACATGATCAGGACAGGCAGAATTAAGCACAATTTAATTCTACGACTTATGTTGTTTAAATATATTTGCTCTTGTGAAGAACTAATTACCAATATGTCAATTTGATTTCTACAAAAAAATCTCTGTATAAAAAAATCCACTAGATTTTAAAATATTTTTAAAAAATCGAACTTAGTGCCATTAAATTCATTTTATTCCAATTAGATAGCTTGAAGTCTTGGCTTTCAATCTATACTTCAAATTAATTGATTAAGACAAATTCCTTGGGATTATTATTTATTTTTTTTTCAATTTCACGCTTTGTCTTTTATACGATTGCCGATAATTGGCTGAATTGATTGATTTTTAGTTATCTATTTATTTACCAATAAACTTAATTAAATTATTTTCACATTATTTGTTATTGATGATGATGATGATGATGACTTCAATTTTATAGGTGTAATACACGCGACGACAACGACTGATTGACTGACTAACCGACTCGTTAGAGTTTGTCTTTTTTTCGAAAAGTAAACTGGTGTTCTTTCAAAACAGTTTAAGTTATTTAGTGATATTACAAGGGGGTTGGGGCGATGGAAGAATTATTGGTAGTAGTTTTTGCGTGCTATGCCATAAATTGGTTTTGTTAATATTAAATTGTGGCAGGAGAATAATTTTTGATCGAGGAGAAGGAAGATGTGTGTATTGTTAAATGCTAAAAGACAGCTGTGTAGAAAAACCTCATTTTAAATATTTTGAGAGTCCTAGGAGCATATTCCAACCGAAGTGGCCGGTGGGTAAGTAACATTTTCATGTAGAAGTTCCTTTAATTTTCTATAATGGTTTATGACATAATTTCGATAAAGGTTCTACTAATTTTCGGTATGTTGAAGATCTTAGCCCGATTTTTATACCCTTCACCACACTGTGGTACAGGGTATTATGTCTTTTTGCATATTTTTGTAACAGTCGAAAGGAAACGAAATAGACACCTGGTTCCTTTTAAGAATATGCATAGAATTACTTTCTGAGTCGATTTACGCATGTCCGCCCGTCTGTCCTTTCATGTATTTTTGTGAACAATGTACAGGTCGCATTTATAATCCGATTTGGATGAAATTTGGCATATGACACTTATTTGGCCCAAGGACGAACCATATTGAAATTGGGAAAAATCGGTTGAGATTTAGATATAGCTCCCATATATATTTTCGTTCGATTTAATGTAAATGGTGCACCAAATTTAGCACAGCGTAATGAATTAGGCCTAGAATGATGTTTGCTGAGTTTCATGAAAATCGGTTCAGATGTAGATATAGCTCCCATATATAGTTTCGCCCGATTTTATGTAAATGGTGCACCAAAGTCCTTATATATCTTTTGATTTGCACGAAATTTGGCACAACGTAATGAATGAGGTATAGAATGATGTGTGTTAAGTTTCCTGAAAATCGGTTCAGATTTCGATATAGCTCCCATATATATATTCGTCCGATTTAATGTAAATGGTGCACCAAAGTCCCTATATGTCATTAGATTTCCACGAAATTTAATGTAAATGGTGCACCAAAGTCCCTGTATATCATTCGAAATTTCAGATTTTGATATAGCTTCTATATCTGATCAAATGAAAAAAATGAGTATAGGGTGCAGAATGACATGTTTATGGATCCAATTTCATTTTGCTGGTCCTTTAAAAATAAAAAAATACGTCTGTTAGGATTCATCTGTTGAATATACCCAAAGTGGTGAAGAGTATCATATAGTCGGCCCCGTCCGACTTTACTACTTTCCTTACTGGTTTTTATCCTACACAACTATGTTGTCAGGATTTTATAGCTTTGTGCAGCCCCAAGAGTTTGTAACGCCGCGAAATATTGGTCTTAGAGCCACCTTTTAGTATACCGATCTCGACTAGCTAAGTCGATCTAGTCATGCCTGTCCGTCCGTCTGTCTGACCATTATATATTGTAAACACAATACAGGTCACAATTATGGACCAATAGCCACAATTTTGCATGTATGATGGGTTCTGTTTTTGATACTGATTGGTTAATATTTAGGGGATGAAATGGACCAAATATTGTATTTTTGTCTGTTTTTCTGGTCGCCCTAGAGGCCACTAATATGCCCCGAACACAATGAAATTTTACACCAGGAAGGAAATTTGGCCAAAGAAAAAGCATGACTGATGATGAAGATCGGCCAATATTTAGCGGGACAAATGGATCCTGACCTTTGTGTGAAATATTGGGCAAAATTTGAATTCTATGGCGTATGTATTTACTTCTGAAGAAAATAGACTCAAGAAGTTAGTAATATATCCGAGAGGCGTGGTTGACCTTTTAATTGATACCAACTATATGGGAGTTATAAGGAAATATTTAAAGATGTATATATGTTATGATATAGTTTAGTATTACTATTACCCGACTTGATGGAGGAAATGTTGAACTAATCGCTTTGAAATTTTACATGATGTTGAAGTGATATTAAGGGAGTGCAATGAACCAAAAACTTTATTTTTGTCAAATTTGTATCACATATTTTACACGGTGAACAAATACTTAAAACGGCTGTTTTAATGATGATCTGTCATCAGGGTGAAAGCAACCCAAACCAATGGCGTAAATATTCACCTCGGGAAAACAGGATATATTCACCTCGGAAAACAAGAAAATATGCAAGGGTTAGAAAGTTGAGCTATAGACCTATAATATAATCGCAAGAGAGTGCAATTATCGAGAAATATTGCCCAAGCTCAGAATATAGAACATGAGAAAGTTGAATTTTCGTGGTAGTTGTGTAGGGTATAATATGGTCGGCCTCGTCGGACTATACTGCTCCGCTCACTGGTATGCAATTTAATACATCGATTTCCCAAAGAATAATAATACTCGTGAATCCAATTTTTGAGACAGCTCTCTTATAAGGTTCCTAACCAACTAAATATATTTTAAAATCCCTTATAGGTCTTATCTTCCAAGCATTTACACTAACAACAATCAAACTCATATTTTACCTCAGTTACTTATCGCCAGACAAAGGCAGCTATACTCTCTATAAATTTCTCTATATTAAACCGCAATGAAAATCCCCCTTAGATAAATGCACGTGGATCTTTTAACGAAAAATAAAAACAAAAGAAATTTTTTAAAACAAAACTCCATTACAAAAAACCGAAATTAAACTGTACACATTTCCATATGCATGGCTTGCAGTTACCACAAATGCAAATGAAATGAAATGGTACACGTTAACCAATATTTTATTACAATTTTCAAAAATTTCACTACTTCATTGTTTTTGTGGTTAAAGAAAGAGTTGGATTTTTTTTTTTTTTTTTTTTTTTGAGGAACAGTAACACTCCATATGAAATGGCTTTCAAACTTTATAACACTTAGTCAATGATGATGGTGGCTATGGTGATGATGGTAATGGTGGCAATGGAGCATTACTGCAATGATGGTATTGTACCATCATCAACACCACGACCATCGTCATCACCACCACATTTGGGTTAGATTAACGAACAAATTTTTTCGTTTTTGGTTGTTGTACTGCGGACATTGAGCCCCTTTTTGTTTTTGGCGGTCGACCTGTCTGCCATCTATTCAATTTTATATACATATACATTTGTATGTATATATATAGCTTTGTTACTAGCCATATATTTTTCCTTCTATTAGAAATGGTAATAGAGATCTTTGCTCTGTGAAGAACAAAGAGATTTTACGAAAATAACAACAACGGCGTTTGGACTATGTACAAAAAGTAAAAACATCGTTAAATTTGGCCGGGGCGAACCTTTTTTTACCTTCCACCCTCCAAGAACCCGAAATTTCACATCTTCCGCAGGTGAGCGGAATCTTTATAGGGAGATTTTTATACCCAAAGTACAGGTCGCATTTATGATCCGATTTGGATGAAATTTGCCACAGCTCACTTATTTGGCCCAAGGACCAACCCTATTGAAATTGGAAAAAATCGGTTCAGATTCAGATATAGCTCCCATATATATTTTCGTCCGATTTTAGGTAAATAGTGCACCAAAGTCCCTATATAACCTTCGATTGGCACGAAATATGGCATAGCGTACTGGATTAAGTCTAGAACGATGTGTATTAAATTTCGTGAAAATCGGTTCAGATTTAGATATAGCTCCCATATATATTTTTGTCCGATTTTATGTAAATGGTGCAACAGAGACCCTATATATCCTTCGATTTGCACGATATTTGGGATAGGGTACTGAATTAGGTCTAGAATGATGTGTGTTAAATTTCGTGAAAATCGGTTCAGATTTAGATATATCTCCCATATATATTTTCGTCTGATTTTATGTAAATGGTGCAACAGAGACCCTATATATCCTTCGATAACTGAATTAAGTCTTGAAAGATGTGTTTTAAATTTCGTGAAACTCTGTTCAGATTTAGATATAGCTGCCATATATATTTTGGTCAGATTTTATGTACATGGTGCACCAAAGTACCTATATATACTTCGATTTGCACGAAATTTGGCATAGCGTACTGAATTAAGTCTAGAACGATGTGTGTTAAATTTCGTGAAAATCGGTTCAAATTTAGATATAGCTGTCATATATATTTTCATCCTATTTTATGTAAATGGTGCACCATTCCTTCGATTTGCACGAAATTTGGATTTATAAGTTAATGAAGAACTCGAAATGTGGCCGAATGCAAAAAACATACTGAAATAATTGTATCCTAACATGTGACAAGATTTGATTAAATCGGTTTAGATTTCGATATTTTGCTTTCAATTTATTTACATAATGTTGTCCCATTGTAAGAAGCAACCCTATATCTGACCAAAATTTAGTATAGGTTGCAGAATGACATGTTTAATTTCATGTTAATGGTCCTTAAAAAATGCGACGTCTGTTAGGATTCCATCTGTTGAATATTCCCAAAGTGGTGAAGGGTATCATATAGTCGGCCCCGTCCGACTTTACTACTTTCCTTACTGGTTTAATATGAGCCTATATTGAAAATTTAATTTACATATATGAACGTATTTTGAGACAATGTTATACATTTAAAATACCTAAAATCGGTTGGGTCTATTATATAGGCATATGTATCTGAGAAAACGAAATTACTCTCATTCAAATTGGAAAATTTGAATATGTCGTTCATCATACCGAAAATAGGACGGATATTTATATGTGGAGTCCATGTGAAAACATGCTCCCATATTCATTCTATTTGGCAATGAAGTTTTGTTCCTACCTATAATCTCTAATGTCACATATCGCAATATACGCATAGGACCATGGGAATATTTTATATTGGAAATATACCGAAAGTAGTGCGAGCCCATTTTGTGGGGGGCTATGTCAAAACATGTATCTTTATTAAAATGTTTCTGAATTTTCCAAGCACGCGAAAATCCAAATATTAGGTTGGGGAAAAATACATCCATTATTTTTTAATGGAAAAAAATTTTGCAATGCAAGAAAAATATGATAATTGTTTGGTGCCAAGTCCGAACTGTATGTCGGATGCATTAAAACTTCCCAACCAAGGTCCCGAAGTTCCTGGCCAGTCACTTTATATGTGTGTGGTCTAGAGTAGTGCTAGTGGAACACGGCACCTCTCATGTTGGCCAATGCTGGTCGTTTCTGGTCAATTGCTATCTTCAAACGGCCCACTTGTTGACAGTAGAGATCAGAATTTAGTGTTTGGCCATATGGAAGCAACTCATAATAAATAATCCCACCAAATGCGTAGCAGAACCTTCCTGGCCGTTAGTCCTGGTTTGGCCACCGTTTGAGGTGCTTCACCGCTCTTTGACTACGATCGTTTTCGCACAGGATTATCGTATGTTATTCATTTCTCATCTGCAGTCACCATCCGTTTAAGAAATGGGTTTATCTCATACCGATTGGCCAGGGCTTCGAAGATGGAAATTAGATCCATGCTTTTTTTTTTTTTTTTAATTGGTGTTGACTTTGTCATTACAAGGACCTATACCCACGATTTTTGTTTCGAAAGAAATCGGAAGTTTTGGGATCTTTTTAAGGTGGGCTATGTCAAAACATGGAAATGTACTTAAAATATTTGCGAAGAAATCGTTCAAGTATCAAAGACCCGACCCGGTTGGAATATACAGCTAGATCCGGTTATGTACCCACAATTTTCAGAATATTCTGCGAAAAGGTTTATTATTATATATATTATATTATTAGACACCGGAATGATAAATTACAGTCACTTCGTTTGCGAAATGAACCTCCGACCCTCAAAAACCCTAAAACGGGGTGCGACTTTTTGGGTCTATTAAAAAATTGATCTATACCGAACATTTTAAACCTATACTTAGAATTTTCTTCGCCGGAACCTGACGAGCGGACCTACATTGTTAGAATGTCGAGGTCGGCATACCGCAATATGGATCTAGGACTGCATAATAATCACAAGGCCTCCGCATTTGGAATCTCACGGGCGGAACATACCTTGTTAGAATGCCGAGATCGGTGTATCAAAGGCTGGATCTATGGCGTTATCTACATAACTGCATTAACATGGGGAGGCCTACAAATCATTAGTAAGCCTTACGTAGCTCATTAGTACGCAATGGTATAATCGGATAACATCTGAATATATAGAATTGATAAATAAATTTTATGAAGCTCTTCTGAGAAATTATGAATACAGTCACTTAGTTTGCACAATGGGCCTCCGACCCTTGAAAGACCAAAAAACGGGATGCGACTTCTTCATGGGTCAGTGAAAAATCATGGAGCTAAGATGTTTTCATCCTCCAAGAACCTGGAATGGCAAAACTACTATTATTTTCGTTGGAAACTTCGATTACAACCTTCAAAATGCCGAAAATGGAGCGGGATCTTCATACGTATCCTTTTGATTCGAGGTTTTGTAGGATTATATGTGCTAAATTAAATCGTCATTTCAATTGAAGTTCCGTTTAGACATTGCTAATTCTCCATAGAATATTATTCCGACCAAGAACATTATGGAGTCTCCGACAAAAATCTAGATACCGAGATACTAAAAAACCGAAATACTAATTTCAATACTATACTCTAGGCGTGTCTATGCCTAGAGTAAAGTAATTAAGTATTTTTCCTTTAATTTTGGCCGGAAATTAAAATCGGAAAATGGCAACACTA